>NC_056744.1:705258400-705558400 GCF_019279795.1 Protopterus annectens
ATAAGCTTAAATCAAACAAAGCACCGGGTAATGATGGTATTATACCAGAGATATATAAAATCCTTTCTAAAATACATATTCATTAATACATAAGGTTTTATTTTGGCCCAAACTGAGTTAATAACCCCCCATCTTGGCAATATACATTTATTTCGCCAATTTTAAAACCTAATAAAGATCCAACTAGATGTTCCTCATATCGGCCCATCTCATTACTTAATGTTGATTATAAAATGTTTATGAATATCTTTGCTGATAGATTGAAGACAATCATTCCCGGCATTATAGATATAGATCAGACAGGCTTCATTGTAAATAGAAATACTTTTGATAATATAAGAAGAACTTTAACATTAATATATTTTGCAAATAGGAAAAAGAAAGATTTAACACTTATTAGTCTTGATATAAGTTCAGCGTTTGATTCAGTAAGTTGGGACTATCTGTTTACCTTAATGAAGTGCACAAACTTCTCGGATGCATTTAAATCTAATTGAACATTTATACAAAGGAACGTTGGCTTATATTAAGGTAGGAACATATGTTTCACAAAAAATACCCATTCTTAAAGGTACAAAACAAGGATGTCCACTTTCTCCACTATTATTCACTTTAGTAATGGAGCCTTGGGCTAATTTGATCAGAAACAGTACTGACATAGAGGGTTTTGAAATAGATGAAAATACAACATCCAAAATTCAACTTTTTGCAGATGATGTTCTAATTACATCAGCAGGATCTAATTCTTCTATACAGTCTCTATTTGATAACATGATGAATTTTAAAAGTATTTCTGGTTTAATATTCAATGAAGAAAAACTAAAATACTACCTATATATAACGAAAAAATATTCTCATTAGTGATTTTACTAAATATGTACCCAATTCAGGTCAGATAACTTATTTAGGTATAATACTATCTAAAGATATTAAATCTATTATATATAATAATTATAATACCTGTTTTCTTAATATACAAAATCTTTTTAATACCTGGAATAATATGTTTTTACTATGGAGGAGAGACTTACAATTATTAAAATGATAATATTCCCCAAGATTTTATACTTAATACAATCAATAATACTTCCACCTACAAAAATAATTATCAAGAAACTGAACACACTAATGTTAAATTTCTTATGGGCACCTAATAGACCTAGGATTGCATTAAAGAAACATACTAATAGCTGGTCTCAAGGGGGTATTTCTTTTCCAGACTTTAATTTATATACTATCTATTCTATTGTAAAAGTTATTACTTTATCAAATATGTAAAGACTCGTGGTCCTTCTTAAAAGCTATCAACACCATTCCGTTTAGCCCTTCCTACAGCTTCTTGACCATCGATGTGGTTGATTTGTACACCTCTATACCACATCTTGAAGCTGTGGAATGGGTGGAATTAATGCTGATTGATATGAAGGCCCCAAAGGATGAGATTTATGTGGTCACCACCTTACTTGACATTATTTTGTCATCAAACTTCTTTATTTTTAACAACGAGCATTATATCCAGAAAAGGGGTATTGCTATGGGATCACCATGTGGAGGTAGTGTGGCGAACCTAGTGGTGGCCTATTGGGAAAAGACATTTCTTTTTGAACATCTTCCCTTTAAGGAGGCCTCAAAATTTTACACTAGGTTTCTAGATGATGCATTTGTCCTTCTTGATGGGAACTCTGACATGGCAACCAACTTAGTGAATTACATGAATGAATCATGTCCTTTTCTAACATTCACTCATAATTTCTCAATGAGTGAAGTTGAGTACCTAGATGTGAAACTTGTTAAAGATATTCAAAATAACTGTTTTTGTTCTAAGATCTTCAGGAAGAATACTTATTGTAATGCCTTCCTTCATTTCTCTAGTAACCATCCTTTGAACCAGAAGAAGTCTATCTTCAAAGGTCAACTAGTGAGAGCAACACGTATGTGTAGCACCCTCGTTGACTTTGAAGAGGAGTGTAGTACCCTTAGGAACATGTTTCAAAACAGGGGTTACCCCATTGATTTCTTGGATAACCTTATAGATGAGGTCTCTTTTAAAAGAAACACAGGATTTTACCAACCACTCCTACAGGGTACTGTGCAGAGAAATCACCAAAATTATATGGAACTGGTGTTAGACTCAGGTGAGGATGTAGAAAACCCCTCCTCGATTGAACAGATTAACACAGACCATAGTTCCAGTCCCCCAGTTGTGGATTTCAAAAACAGGTTTATTCTAACCTACAATAAACACATTCATAGTATGTGTAGTATTGTCAAGAAAAACTGGGAGTTCATTACAAATAACAGCCACCTTTTTGATATCTTAGGTGTTTTTCCTGGGTTCATATTCAAAAGAGGTAAGAACCTGAAAGAACTCTTACAAAATGAAAATACATCTTTTGAGGTGTCTAGACAGACTGGCACATTCTTGTGTGGGTTCTGCAACTGGTGCAGGCTTTTAAGAACAGGAAACTCGTTCATGATTAGGGGTGAAAAATTCTACATCAGACAGAAGTTCTATTGTGAGTCTAAGTCCATTATCTATATTGCGTTTTGTAACTGTTGTCCGGCATTTTATGTTGGAAAAACGGACCGCAGATTGCGGGACCGTGTTTACCAACACAACTATGCCATAAAAAATAAAAAAACGGACAACGCACTTTCTAAACATGTACTAGACAACATAGGACATAGCTTTTCCTTCATGGGGATTGATGGTGTGAAAGTAGGGGTTAGGGGGGGTCCCCAACCACTACTCCTTGAATTAAAGGAATTAGAATGGCAGTTATTACTGAATGCCTTTTCCCCACCTGGTCTAAATGACTTGTGTAATATATCTATTATTTTAAAATATAAAAGTTACCTTAGGAATTAATACCACCTTTTTGATTAAAGAAATTCCAAAATTTATAGGAAACTTTGCATATATGCAAAATAACCCTGTGATAAATTTCTCGTGGGATATTTTGTTTTTGGAGGTATTTCCTTTTCAGTGTCTTGTGTGTATACTTAGTCCATTAGTTTGGTCGGGTATGTTTTTTCTATAAAGAAAATGTTTAAACAGTCTATAAAGAAATCATCCTGCATTAATTTCTTAAGCATTTTGAGTATTTGGGACTGCCATGTCTTACAATTAAGTACAGGTACTATGTGGAGGTAACATAAAATGTGGTTCCACCAATATTAAATACATAAAGGACCTTGTTAGGGGTACCACCATATGTTTAAATTATATGGTAATAAAATACCCCTTTTTAATATAAATACATATATATATTTTTATTATATATTTTTAAAATTGCTGTTTTTTAAAAAATGTTTAACTTGGTATTGTACAGGAAATGACATCATGTACATGTTATATAAAAGTCATTTGGCGCTCTTTTTGTATTGTCTGAAGAAGCTCTTGGTTTTGGCTAGGAGCGAAAACGTTTTTATTAAAAATACGTTCACCTTGGTTTGCTTTGGAGCTTTTGGTCTGCCTACTTCGTTTGTTTATGCTGATTACTTTATTAATAGATCAGTCATATGTCACAAAATGGAAAGATTATTGGGAGCTAATTAGTATACACTCCATGAAAATCTCCTTAACACATAAAAATATGATTGTAAATAACTCCATGTTATGGTTACTAAAGGAATTTTGTACTTCACCTAATACACCTAAACATATGGTTTGTTACCCATTAAATATTATTATTAGTTATCGTAACTTTATATTCATGCACCCTAAGTATAGGGAATGGAATTTTATTGTATTTCCTATAATGTATACTCAGGGTATGCTTTTGTCATCTACTTCTGAAGGAACTCATTTAGCTATAGATAATGATCTAAAGTACTGGTATCAGTTGATATCTGATAATAAAGTTAAAATCTAGATTTCTTAAAACAAGAATTTGATCTAAGAGAAACTTGCTGGTTAGAGGTTCAGACCTTTAGACAACATCTCATTAATAAAATAGATTTAATGTCTATAACTGTTAAAGAATCTATTCCAACACTGATTGATTACTTGATATTAAATTTACAACATAAAGTTTCTGATAAAGGTAAACTTTCATACATACATAAAGTTATCAGACAAGAAACTTTTTACAGTGTAGATTCATACTGGAATTATTTCACTTCTATTAATGGGGACCCACCAAATCAACAAGATAAACAATATATATTGGAATCTGCTTATAGAACTACGTCTTCCATTGTCTGGAGACTTTATACATGGAAATTTTTACATAGATCTTTTATACACCTTTGATGATGAATAAAATAAATAATAAAGATAATCTATGTAAAAGATGTAATGTAGAAATTAATGCTGACTGGGCTCATATGTTTTATGACTGTATAAAATTGAAAGAATACTGGAAGTCAATTAATGAATTTTTGCAGCCTCTTTTTACAGATAATTTCATTATTTCTAAATCTCTTATATTATTCAACACACCTGTACCTCAAAGTGTTAAAAAGGTTAAGCTTCCCTTGTTATGGTCTATTCTAGCAGTGGCTAGGAAAATAATAACTAGAAATTGGATTTCAGATACACCTCCTTCGTTCAATTAATTTAAAAATGTTATGAATATAGTGTGCCATATGGAAATAAACACAATTAGGACTAGAAAAAATAGAAAAAACATCTTATTTTATTGTATGGGATAATTTACAAAATTTGTTAAAAAAATTTTAATTTCAATAGCATGGTATTTTAGTTTAATTAATTGATCTGATTGTAGTGGATGTCTTTGTAAATACTTTAGTTGTTTTGTTGAATATTATAATAATACCTATTTTTAATTACTTGTATAAAATTGTTATGATATTTCTCTTATATGTTAAAACAATAAACCTGTTTTGAAAGAAAAATTCACACTCATCCCAGAAATCAAAATCTTCAGAGACCATCCATGCTGCACAGACAAACTAACCTTTGACTACTGTGCTTTTTTGTGTCAGAGGATGTCCGCTGGAATAATAGAGGAAACTATTAGAATATGTTTCCTTCCTATGTATTTTAGAAATAAAACAATATTTCTGTATCGTGGACTTGGGCTGTAAATTAAAAAAAAAATGGTGGTATGATCAATATATTCCATGAAACTTGTGATCAAATATTTATCCCCTTTCCATAGAATCAAAATATCATCCAGGTATCTAACATAAAATTTACATTCATTAACAAAGTGGGAGCTAAACAAATATTTCTTCTCCCATTCAGTCATTATGACATTGGCAAACAGGGCCCCACAGGCTAAGCCCATAGCTACACCTTGGATTTGTAAAAATATTTGCTTCTCAAATATAATATAATTATTCTTCATCACAAGTTCCAGTAAAGTCTCATAGATGTTAATGTCTTCATCTCTTATGTTGTTCTCATAAAGAAATTCCGTGAACCATTCCATTCCTTTTTGGTACGGAATTGAAGAATACAAATCCTTCACATTGATCTTGATTAACTGCCATGATGGGTTAAATGAGATATTGCTAAATTTATGCAGAAAATCCCATGAATCTCGACAAATGTGTGCTGCATTTAGAATCAATTTTTTAAGTCTGATATCCAAAATCTTGGCTAAAGGTTGCATGATGGTTCCCTTTCCATTCACTATTAATCGAAAAGGTGGTTGTTGGATGTTTTTGTGTAATTTGGGGATCCCAAGCATCGTAGGTGTAACTGGATTAGTAATGTTCAAATAGTTAAAGTCTTTAATAGAAATTTGATTGCCTATTAATAAATAATTCAGAATTATACAAATCCAATGATAAGCTGAATTGAATTTTTACAAGTGTATTACAGGTTCAGGTTCAACTTTAGGGAATACAAAGAGAATTTTTTTGTTTGCTTCATTTGCATTCTGCCTTTGGTGTAACTGTTTTGTGTGTATCTAGTTTAAACTCAGAAAGACTATGTGTTGTTTTATAAATATGCTGTTTAACTGGATGTGTGAGATGTCTAGTCATATAGACTGGGAAATGATCACTGAGAGAGTCTGATGATGTACCTGTGGTGGAGTATTTGCTAGGGTCTGATACTAGGATCCAGTTTAATATATTATTTGATGCCTTGCTATAATGTGTGGGGCTATTAATTGGTTGTGTGAAAGCATATATGTTTATGCTAGATGTACGGGAGATAGAGTTTCTGTCCAACCAATTAACATTCACATCACCAATTTTTCTTGTGGAAATGTCATGGATATCCAATGTAGGATATCTTTCAGTACTGATGTATTGTCACCAGGAAGGATATACAGAACAGTAACACATATTTGTTTATAATTGTTTATTTTGAGAAAAATAATAAGAAGCAATCTGAACTGAATTTTGGTGTTGGTTAGCTGTAAGGGGAGATGCAGTAGGTACTGGGACATATTAAATCTATACCACCACATTTCCTCTTTTTTCAGTCAATATGGGTGATATAGCTAGGGGTATATCTTTTTTTTATTCCTGTAAAGCCTGTTGGAGTAATAGAGAACAGATTTAAGGCATAAACCTGCATAAGGAAGGTGGAAGTATTTCTAAAAATCCAAAATATTTCATCTTAGCTGCTAAATTCAAACTATGATCTTGGCTAATGATGGCAAAGGATTTTGGAAGAGTAGTAAAGCTGGTTTGTTAGCTTGTTGTTAAGCAAGTGGTTTCTCATCCTTTCCACCTAGAGTCAATGGGGTTGAGTGGAGGCAAATCAGATTGCTTTATGCAAGTTATAAAAAAAAGTTTTATGACTTTCTAGATACAATTCTTGAGGGTTATGTTTTAAAGCAATAGCTTGGTAATTTTGGACACTGTAATTGTCTTGGGTTGTACAACTTTCCTAGCAATCACTATTAACTCACATATTCTTGTAAGTTTAGTTTATAAATGTGCAAACACACTAATGTACAAGTGTTTGCCTTTGGATATTCATATCAGTTTGATGGCAAGAATTCAGCAATACAGAAGAAGAAAGCTTAGCCAGGTAGAAGCAAATGTTATTCCAGATTTACTTATAAATCTGGTAAGTGTGTATGTATAAATTCCAATCTGATAGAAAAGCAGGTCTGCTCTGTCTTGAGGTAGAAAGTCGCAACATATCTCTCAACTTCTTGGTTCAAGAATTATGGGCAAAGCCAAACTTAATGGACAGACAAAGTCCAAAATCAAGAGAATTTAGAAGTATTAATGTAATGGACTTTAAAGTTAATAGGAGCACAGTTACTGCATCAGTGTGCATTGTCTGAGCAATAAGAAGTAAGAAAATCTAATATCTGGCATTCTTGAGCAACTATGGCTAGCACTGAGTTATGAGAAAGTCAAACTTGTAGATGGAATAGGGATAAAAAAGTGGAGGTCAATCTAGTATTCACTTGGGGGATCTACTTTACTGTATAACTCTGTTGTCATGCAAGCTGAGACATATTGGGTATACTGTTTGGCTTGTTGTTTGGTAAATGTTATTCCATATGTGTGCTGTGATAACCTGTCAACTTCTTTGAATCCCTTGAGTATTTTTCTGCAAATGTTTCTTTGGATTTCCTCATCGAGCATGGGTCAGGTCTATACAGATTCTGATGAGCTGCCCAGCTGTTTGTTAGCAACTGGGTGAATACCTAAAGCTGCCACCACACAACAGTAATTTAAGGAACGAAATGGCATTTCAGTGTATGGTAGCAGCAGGTCACTAGGCAAGCAGTGTTCGACTTTGTAGTGGTTAGATTTTGCAAATCAATAAATGGAAACCAAGCTGTTATTTTGAATGGTATCTGAAATAATAATAATAATAATAATAATAATAATAATAATAATAATAATAATAATAATAATTCCTGCTTTTTTTTAGCAAGCTGCAGCAAACTATAATACATTTTATACTTCTGAAGGTAGAAGCTTACAGCATTGCAGTACACCATGGAGACTTTCAGAAGGGAATGGAAACTTTAAAATAATACAGGGTTGCAGTATGAATTAAAAGTGCTACAACTTATTTCCCCAAGTCATATGGCCCTTATTTTCTTGGTGGAACACAGATTATGAAACTGTTTTGATAACAGTTTTTTTGCCCCTGAAGGTATTGCCATAGTTAGTGAGAGCCAGATCCATAATATTTCAGCAGACCTGAACAAGGGTGGAGAAGGTAGTCAGATTGGTGTCATGGAAGGCTTGATAAGGCAGTAAGCAGCTTTTTCAGTGTAGTTTGGTGGGGTAACTGCTGCAGATATATGGCTGGAGCCCAGCAGTGGTCAATGTGGGGAAGTTGCTGGTTGAAACAAAATGAAATGTTTAGTTGAAGTGCATGTCATCATGCATTATTAACATATTTTAATGGATTACATGCAGAAGGGTGATCCAGGAGTAATACATTATGCCACTCAGCTTAAGTAGGTGGGCATTTAGTGTCAGATTATGAGGTAAACTGGATAACAAGATAAAGGACTGGCAGGATTTAATCATAATTATAAACTGCAATTAAATGAGACCTGTTTCGTAAACACTGACATATTCACTCCTGGGGATGGATCTGATAAGAAATGGCTTTACTGGACCTACGCATGCTAGGAAAAGACATTAATAAAATAAATAAATACAAAGGTCCACAGGGAAAAAGCTGTCATAGGTTTAGAAATATCCTGGTACCAAGTGGGAGAGGACACCACATATATGGGTCTGGTACCTCTGGTGCTTACTCAGTGGCCACATGATTAGTAGTAATGCACTAAAACAGTAGCAACAAATCTAACTTAGGGCTTGCAGCAGCACCTTAAAATGTTAAACTGAATATGGTTATCTCAGTACTCCAGCATTACTCCTTACAAGGAGTTTCACAATGAAGCCCCTTAACTGAGTTAAGCCTGAATAGTTGATAATAAGGCAGTTCATGGAGTAAAACAGAGTAGTGACAAGGGGAGTGCTGCTAACAGAGTAGTGAGAGAGGGAGTGCTGCTAACAGAGCAGTGACAAGGTGAGTGCTGCTAATAGAGTAGTGACAAGGGAAGGGCTGCCTCACTTTCCAGTAAAGTCTGTGGTTCAGTCTTCTGTGGACGCTAAGAAGAGTTAACACGTTTCACAGCATAAGTACAGTAGAATCTTTATTAATAGCAAATAGTGTTATGTTATGAACAAGATAACATTAATTACTCTACCATTTGTCATGTAGAATTACTGATTTAACAATTTACAGGTATAACAAGTGGCATCAGTTTTTGGGACGCATTGAATGGGAAATGGGTTGCAGAATTCTGATTTAAGGAATGGTAATGAGTACATTCTGGCATCTGTCTAGCTGGAGCAGTACACATCAGGGTGAGAGAGCTGGGGCAGTACACATCAGGGTGAAAGAGCTGGGGCAGCACCCATTATGGTGAGAGAGCTGGGGCAGTACACATCAGGGTGAGAGGGCTGGGGCAGTACACATCATGGTGAAAGAGCTGGGGCAGCACACATTATGGTGAGAGAGCTGGGGCAGTATACATCAGGGTGAGAGGGCTAGGGCAGTACACATAATGGTGAGAGAGCTGGGGCAGTACACATCAGGGTGAGAGGGCTGGGGCAGCACAGATTATGGTGAGAGAGCTGGGGAAGTACACATAGTTCATAGGTTCATAGGTTGGTACTAGGCTATCAGCCCTAGGGCCTATACAAGCCTAGCCATAACAATTCCCTGGCTATTTCTTCCCACATTATTTACTTTCCTGCACCCCTGTCTAGCAGGGCGACTGACGTGATCCCTGGGGTGAATTTCCTTTCTCCCATCCAATCGTCAAGGTTCCTCTTGAAGAGGTCCAAAGAGGCACTCTGCTTGACATGTATGGGCAATCTATTCCAGAGTCTGGGGAGTCTCTGGGTCAGGAACCTATCCCTCCAGCATGTTTTGTTTATTGTGATGACAAGGTTTATATCCCTGGAGCGTGTAGCTCTGAGGGATTGGGATTTCTTTAAGTGTAGCATTTCCAACAGCTCTGGGTTTGACATGGCCTTGCATGTTAAGCAGAGATCGCCTCTGAGTAGACGATATGCGACAGAGTATAGCTGGAGTTTTTTAAGGCGGTCAGCATAGGGCATCTGCTTTAGGCCTGTGATTCTTTTAGTGAGGTATTTCTGAGGCCTTTCCAGTTGTTGCAGATGTCTTGAGAGGTACATACCAAATGGGGCGTTGTATTCTATAATGGGTCTAATGACGGATGAGTACAGTGGGACAATGACCTCCTTCTTTCTGGATGAAAAGCCCTTCGTGATGAGGTGTGCCACATAGAAGGATTTCCTGACTGTTGTGGTGATGTGGTTATCGAAGGTGAGACCACTGTCCACCTGTGTCCCTAAGTCTCTTATCACACTTTCTGTGTTTAGTGTACTGCCACCTATATGGTAATTCATGGATACATGTTTTTTCCCAAAGGGATAACAATACATTTCTTGGCATTGAGCTTGAGCCCATGGCTCTGGCACCAAGCATCTGTTTCTGTAAGGCCCTTTTGTAGAGTATCCACATCATTTGGGGATTCAATAATGGCTCCCAGTTTGCAGTCATCTGCAAACTTTGTTAGCCAGAGTCCCTTAGTGTTGACCTGTACTTCAGAGAAGTAGATGCCAAACAAGAGCGGCCCCAGGACTGAACCCTGAGGTACTCCACTTGTCAGTTGTCTGGAGCTGGATTTGGAGTCAGCTAGTTTTACAGTGTGGGTTCTATCAGTAAGCCATTTAGCAACCCATTGGGTGACATAGGGATTAATGCCCAACTTAGTAAGTTTATCTATGATTCCAGAGTGGGGGATGGTGTCAAAGGCCTTGGCAAGGTCTAGATAGGCTGTGTGGACCACCTTACCCTTGTCCATGGCTCTGGAGACTGATTCAAAGAAGTCAATCAGGTTCAGGAGACAAGATCGGCCCTTCACAAACCCAAACTGGGTGGGGTCCAGTGTTTGAAGGTTGCCAATGTCAGGATGAGAGAGCTGGGGCAGTACACATCAGGGTGAAAGAGCAGGGGCAGCACACATTATGGTGAGAGAGCTGGGGCAGTACACATCATGGTGAGAGAGCTGGGGCAGTACACATCAGGGTGAGAGAGCTGGGGCAGTACACATCATGGTGAGAGAGCTGGGGCAGTACACATCATGGTGAGAGAGCTGGGGCAGTACACATCAGGGTGAGAGGGCTGGGGCAGTACACATCATGGTGAGAGGGCTGGGGCAGTACACATCAGGATCAGAGGGTTGCAGGAAAAGCACAGTATGTTTTGGGGCACAATGTGAGAGTAGCCAGCTAGCCATGTAAGCAATTGTGTGTTTGTGGTGGGGGACTAGGAACAAAGTCAAGTAAAGAAGTTTCAGAGTTTTATTTTGTTGCATTGTGTTGAAACCTGCATATACTCCTTCTCCAGCTTCAAGGACGACCTCTCCCAACCTATCTTGACAATCAGCGCCTGCTAACAAGGTAGAGATGAATTAAGCCAAAGCCTGTATGTACCAGTACCGTTCAGCATAAGAGAGGAGTGGAGTTTTGCCATCGGTGGAGTTCCCATTTTATTGTGCAGAAGCGAATGCTGGTGAATTAGGGGCTCAGTCTACAACTTCTATCTGTTGGTTTCTTTCTAGCCTACATAAGGGCATTTCTGTGCTGACAACAATGGGGAATTTTCTCTTTTGGTTGTGTGGAAGGGAATGCTGTCGACAATTGGGGATATTACTAGTCAACCAACAAATATTTTTCCTTCCAAGGTACTCTAATTATTTTTATTGTGAAAGAAGCAGATGCTGTCACTAACTGGGGATGTCAAATATTTACAACAGAAAGAGACTGTAATGTGTGTTTTTTTCCACACGTTCCGGATTGAAGAACTTAATTACTATGGACATTATTGAATTGTTCTAGTTTCCTCAATTGGGCTGTTTACATGATTGTGTCACTTATTGTTATGTATATTTTGGGTCAACATTAAGTATGTGGTGCTATTGCATTTTTTATTAATATTCTTTTTTAATCATTGCATTCCTTTGAATCCAATACGGTGCAACAACTAGTCGCCATTTTGTTTTGGTTTCTTAGCTATACTGACAGTCAGCTTTATTTTGACACATTTATTTTGGCACTTTCTGCCACTGTCTCAATTTGTACCAAAAATAACTTCTTGGACTGCAGTGTTGTAGCTTTATTTGCAATTGTGGTAGAATTGCAAATCACTGAAAGATCTGAGTGTTTGCTAATAACAAGGAATGGAAAACGTACTTTATGAGTTGCATATGTAGTAGCGACTGCCTAGCTTAACTCTCAGTGTCATAATTATTCAAATGTACTTTTTGAACTGTTATTTCCTCATTAACATTTTCTCCCTGTGAGGAATTGAAGCCGTCAAGCAGTAGCTGTTATATATTGACTGTTTTTCACTACCTGTACATCTCTGCTGGGACTTCTGTACTGGGGTGGACTGATCCCTCCTCCTGTAAACACTCACTCTCTATTCCTACACCCACCCCTGATAACTAACACTATGCCCAGTACCATTCCAAATAATCCCTTCTCACAGGCACCCACCCCCAAATTTCAGACCATACCATTTCAGTTATGGCATACTCACCTTACCCCCTCTCATACTATACTTTTTTATAACTACTGTCCCTACTCATATGCCTCTCCACAATGGCCTTTATTACCTCATATCTATATTCTCCCATCATACTTAATGACCCAAAGTCGCCCACTCTACCCCTTTCCACTCCAATCCTCTGTAAACCAGCAATCACAGCCCTATTTAGTCATAGCCAAAACAGTTTTCAGATCATCTCCCCTATCCACTATGCTCCACACTGCAAAAAATAGCCATGCCTCCAATTCCACTACCTAATGATGTCATACCAAAGAAAAAATTACTAACATAGCAGCCCGGCTACTACTTGGAGGAGATATTCACCACAACCCAGGACCAATAACAAACATAAACAACAGACTGAGTTCCCAACCACCACTTAAACAAAAACTCAATGACCTACTAATACTTAATTTAAACATTCGCAGTATTATGAACAAAATAGTAGAACTGCACTCAGCCATAGCCCCATATGACCTAGACATACTGCCAATAACTGAGACATGGCTTAGACCACATATCAAGGACAACTCCCTAACTTCTCCCAGATGCAACATTTTAAGAGTAGACAGACTACACAAAAAAGGTGGAGGTATAGCCATAGTTTATAAAATCAACTTAAAACTCCAACTTTGCCAACAGGAACTTTCCAACCCCCAAAATGCTGAAATCATATGCGTCAAACTTCTCATAAACCAGCACAAGCACCTAAATATAATAGGAATCTATATACCCCCAGGAGACAACCTAACCACATTAGCGTCAATACTATATTGAGCCTCCCACACCCTCTTCCAAGAAACCATAGCCCTAGGCGATGTTAATATTGACTGGATCTCCATCCACTCTCCAACACCCACCAACCACATAAACCTATATACTTTTACCTAACTCATTCAATCAATAGGTCATCAAAAAGAGAATCCATACTAGACTGGGTTCTCACAAACCAGCCCAACACTGCCCTTCAATGTGGAACATTTCCTAACTCTTTAAGTGACCACAATCCCACTTTCATTCTCAGGCATAAACTAAAATCAATTAACTCCCCCTCCCTTCTACAAAGCCATTACCACAAAAACTTCCCCACAGACCACTTCATAGAAGCCTTAGAATCATGCAACTGGTCTTCCATCAAAACTCTCCCACTTGACCATGCTGTAGAATACTTCAACTCCACATTCCTAGGCATCCTCAATCGTCTAGCCCCAATTAAAACAATTAGAATATGCAGCAACCCCATGGCTACAAAGCACAACTAGGGCCTTACTAAAAGATAAGGATAAGGCTTGGAAAACCTGGCGCCAACACAAAACATTCATAACTAGGCAATTATACCTTGAACTCAGAAACAAGGCTAAGAAACAAGTTAAGACTGACAAACCAAATTACTACATTTCCCTACAAAGAAAATTTAGTAGCAACCCACAAAAATTCTGGGCCACAGTTAACAACATCCTCCAACTCAGTAAAGCAACAACTCCACCACCCAATATAGTCGGGTTAAATACATATAGCCTCTACTTTCAATGACTATTTTACTACTTCTATTCTTAAACTAATAAACAATACTAACACCAACAATCTCCTCCAACTTCCCACACAACAGTCTAAGTCTACCCCCTTCTCAGTTAAACCAGTACCAATATATATTATCTAAAAACTCCTAACAAAACTCAAACCTACCACCCTTGCTGCCGACAATACCTCCAAATAGCATCCACAGCCATAGCCTACCGGATTACACTACTAATAAATAGATCTGTCACTGAACTCACTGTTCCAACCTTGGAAAACCTCCTACATCATTCCCCTCCACAAAGGAGGTTCATCCACCGACTTCTCCAACTATCGACCCATTGCTATCCTCTCAAGACTTTCCAAAATCCTAGAAAGATGTATTCACCATCAACTCCTTACTCAACTACTTTCTAACCATCTTTTATCCAACACCCAACATGGCTTCCGTCCATCCCACAGCACCACCACAACTCTAATTAATTCACCAGCATAATAAACATATACAGAAACTGGGTAATCTTGTCTCGGCCACCTTTCTAGACTTATCCAAAGCCTTTGATACAGTTTCCCATAATAAACTCTTAATCTGCCTCACCAATCTCAACCTTGACAGCCACTCCATATAGTGGTTAAAAGCTATCTGGACAATCACCATCAATCTGTCAAATGGACTAACTGCCTATCCCCCCATTACCAGTCACAGTTGGTGTACCCCAAGGTTCCATCCTAGGCCCCCTCCTGTTCAACATCTTTACAAATCAACTCCACTCTGCAACTACAGGTGCCAAAGTTGTCCAATACGCTGATGATACAACCCTAATCTGCTCTGCATCCAACATTACACTTCTACAACAAAAAAAAAAAACAACAATCCTTCACTGACATAGAATATTGGCTCAATAATTCCCAACTAATATTAAACCCAAAGAAAACACAGCTTATTCTGTTCCACCCTACCAAAACTCAGGATGTTACCTTTTCCATATCCTCAGTTAACAAGACTCTCATCACCCCAGTACCAGAAGTTAAGTTACTTGGATTCCCCATTGACCAACAACTAAAGTACAACAAACGCATATCCCTCACTGTTACCAAAGACCACAGAAAGCTAAGGACCCTATATTGCTGCAAACAATACCTAACTTCAGAAGCTAGAATCACCATAACCAGAGCCCACTTGCTAGCAACTATCTTATATGCATGTCCAGTATTAACAAAGCTAAATAAAACTGATCTAAACAAACTTTCCACATGCTATAATAAAATTCGCCAGATTCGCTGCCAACACCAGATCATGGTCCCACCACTGCCAATCCCTGAACAAACTGCAGTGGTTAGAATTCCCAAATTTACTACAATACCACCAACTCAACCTGGCACACCAAATACTTTACAATCCTGAAAAAAACCCTGCTCTGTCCGGCATCATAACCTTCTACAACCCTAACAGGCAGTTACGATCTTCCAACAAAGCCCTCCTAGAAAGTGTCCAATGTATAAATAGCTCGGACAGCTCTCTCTTCACCAATGAAGTTGCAAAAAACTGGAATATCCTGCCTTCTGACCTCAGACTTTAAACATGTACAACCACCTTCAAAACCCAATTAAAAGTATACTTACACACCAATCATTTATGTACCTGCAAAGGACCTCCCTAAACTCCCAATCTGCTAATGGACGATATTTGCAGGAGGACCTCTTTGAACTCCCAATCTGCTAATGGAGGGTATTTGCAGGAGGACCTCCCTGCTTCTGGAGAGTCCATCAAATATTCTACTGTATTTCACCCTCTCTCTTTTTACATTTTGTAAATATTTTTTGCATGCGTATAGTATACTACAGTGCTACTTGACTATAGAGTAGTACTCTTATTCTTGTATGTAATTCCTTTGTATTACTGTATTAACCTTTTATATTTGTAACCTGTGTTATTGCTATATATATTGTTTATATTCTGTAATTTTTTTTCCTGAGGCTTTTCCCCCCAGGACTCCACTGAAAATGGACACCAGCTGTCCAGTTGGACCATCCTGGTAAACAAATGTTAAATAAATAAATAAATAAATACATATCTGTTTACCAGGGTAGAGCACTGATCACCAATGACCAATGGTAGGCTCAGTCTGGTTTATGTCCTAACAAAACCAAAAATTCTACATCAACATGGTGCTAACATATAAAATACATGAATATAAGAAACAGTACTTATATATACAGGAAAAATCTAATACATGAATGCAGGAAACTGCATTTATATGGAGGCTAACATAATTGTGCAGTCAAACAAATGTTTCAAAACCAAAAAAAAAGGGGGGGGGGTTGGAGGTAGAATAGGAGGGAAAAAGGGATAAAGAAGGGGATTTGGACTGTAAGCTTCAGATGGGTATGAGAGAGGGATTAAAGAGTAATCTTAAAAATAAGGGTTAATTGAAACTAAAACTGATGGGGGAAGAAAAGAGAGAGAAAAGGCAGTTTGTACTGACAGGCAAGCAGCAGAACAGTCAGAGTGCAGCATATTTAATGAGGGAGAATGCTATTGCAGACTCACTTTCTCATTTTCATTGGGACAGTTTCATAAAATTGGTGCCAGCAGCAGACGTGAAGCCTTACATGATTCCACAGCACCTTTGGGACCTGATGAAAATAGATATGAGGCATAACAGAGAAAACACTGTATCCAAGTACCAAGTATGATGTAAGAAATCTATTTCCTTTTTACAGAAGCAAGGGCTGATACAGGGTGGCAAGTAAACTGGCCAGTACCAATACCACAGCTATTGTTACATTTTTAGTTTAAAAAATTGAGTATGTTGAGGTGCAATGCTTGTGCACATGTAGCAGCAATTAGTTGGTACCAAAGGGTGCATGGGTGGCAGGACACCATGCAAGCATTTGCAATTAGAAAGATGCTGCATTGTTGGTCAAGACTGGAGGTCAGGAGAGCAGATGTGCATCAGCCCATCCAGCTGAGCAATTTTGCATGGCTATGTGAGTTATGAGAGTGGTATGTAGTTTGGAGTATAAACTGTAGCCATTTTGGACAGCATAATTATTAGCATTTTGTGGTGTGTTCCAGATATCTGATATAGTGCAGCATAGTAAGAGTAACAACCCTCCATGGGATTTAGACCTCAGTGATATCAATCTAAAGGCTGGCAGTGTAGAGGTTCATGTGAGGAACAGTAAAACATACCAGCTAGGAAAAGAGTATGACAGAAGCTTGAGCCCCCAAAGAATTCAGGGTGGGATATAGTTAGATGATTTAAATAGTGGAGGATGCGTTGGAGTGCTGATACACTGTTCTCGTGTAACAGAAATTATGTTCCCTTATCTAGTTACCAATTCAAGGGAAAAAAAGCCATAGCAAGGCTGGGTCTGGCCATTAGCAAATTAACAGCTCATTCCTTCAGAACAGGAGACGCATCATATGCCATGCAAATGGGCATCAGAAATTGAGGTACTGTGCTTAGGTAGGAGATTGCAAGCTTACAGATGATATTTCAGATCATGATGACTAATCAGCATTCTCTTTTGCAGGTATTATAAAGTAGTTGACAGAGGTATGGATTCTTGAAGAAGAAATAAGAAATCACTGGAAGCCAGGGAGAAATAAATGCACTTAGAAATCCTTTTAATATCCACAAGTAAATTTCAGGTATGCTTTTAATATCCACAAGTTAATTTCAGTTACGCAAGCACAAAACTTTCACCCAGAGGGCTTCTTCAGGTGGATAAAACATCTTGAGATATGGCTTCTTCGGCATTCTTTCATTTACCATACACCCAGAGAATTGGGTGAATCTGGGTGGAACCAGGGTTTCAAAGAGGAAGAAATGGATGTTCGCTGGTTGAAAAGGAGGAGAATGCAATGGAGGCATCTGCTGGCAGCTTTAACAAAGTATCCTGAGTTACTTCCCGAGCCAAGTTTAATTGTATTACATATGGGGGGATGACATATGGGGTGATGATGTAAACCACGGTAGTGGTGCTGTGGTAGCATTGTCGCCTCACAGCAATACGTTGTCCCATTCGATTCTCAGCTAGAGCGTCTTCTGTGTGGAGGCATACGTGAATGGGCATGCCTTCATTGAAGGTTGTGCGTCAGAGCTGGTAACTCGGCACGTAAAAATCCACTACCAAATATTAGCGGACCGGAGTTCCGCTGTGGCAGCCCCTAACTGGGATAAGCCAAAAGACACAACAACAACATGGGGGGATGATGTGATAAGCAACCCATGGTTGCACCTCAGAAAAATAGAATTTGTCAATGATCCAGGCAGATCAGACAGATTTGGCTGAACATTAAGCTTGTGTGGCCAGATATAATTCCAAGACCAGTCTGGCAAGGAGCAAATAATGTCAAAACACTGGAAATGGCTAGGAAGTTGACTAACATATTCATTAGATAACAGGTAAGAGAACTAGGAGGCTGGGAACTGCACCACACTAATAGCAGTTCACCAGAACTGTAAAAATGTGATGGAGTTCACTTGTCACATTAAGAAACAACGTTATTTATAGGAAACCTTAAAGGAATTGCAAAGTTGGCAGATGTGCTTGGAGGAAAGATGGCATGTAGAATAAGCCATCTTTCTGTGGCAGAAGGACAGACTTAGAAGACTAAATTTTTAAAGGTGTGTGCTTGGCTTGGAGAGGAGTGCAGGCACGGACAGCTTGGCCATTCTCCGGGTGGGCCATCCCATGGTGTAGCAGGCAGACTGGGGACCACAGCCTGGTGTCTCGCAAGTGGCAGATCCCCTTCAGCCACTGGTATCTGGCTGAATGGTGATTCGGAATGTTGGTGTTTAGTTGTAGATCCCTTCAGCCATTGTTGTTTGAGCATTTACAGGGACTGTGGTGGTATGTTATGGCCTGGTTGCTTTGACTTATTCCATGTTCTGCCCTTTACACATCAGAGTATTCTTGGTTGGCATTGATTGATCTGATTGGAACTGACTTCTCATCTCATTTGATACATAATTCACTCTGATTGGCATAACAAATACAATGCTGTGACAATTTCTTCCAAGAAAATGTGTGGTGTGGTTTGTTAAATGATGTGCATGCTTATTTTCATCAAAAGGCAATGCTAAACACGTTCCACAGGCCTTTCCAGAACAAAATCAATCTGTAAGCTACATATGGAATCCAAGTATTGTTTGAATGACTATCATATAATATACATACGAGATTATTTACAAGAGTTACATGTTAATATAGAGGCATTAGTATAGAGTCTGTATGTCCAATCTATGTCTGTGATAGCTCACATGAAGACAAGATATAAATGAACTGTTGGTCTTTCATAGTGCCTGTGGGTATGAGTGTAATGTGAGAACTCAAGTAAGGATCCTGCAGTGGGTTGATGTCCCATCCAGGATTTATACCCCCATAGCTGCTATTCCTGTTGTAGCTTAAAATGCATAACACAGGTATCAGAAAATAAATCAATAAATAAATAATGGTGAATGTGTTAGAGCAGAGTATTAAGTCTGCAGAGTGTTAAGGAGTTGTTTTTTGTAACAAAAAAATACAGGGTTTGTTTCATCCCCTCTCCATTTGCCTACTTTGTGACTCTGAGCAAGTCACCTAACAAGACAGTGCCCTCAGGTCATTTGCGTCCAGTGGGTTTACCCAGTTACCCAGTTAACAAATGAATAAAAAGATCATTGCATTGCTGTATTTTGCTCATGTTGGTTTTTGAGTTGACTTTTTCAGTCTTCAAACAAATAATATAGACCCAGGAAACCTAAGCCTATTATTGACCCCTGATATAAAAACATGTGCATAATCACTGTGGTTACTGAGATGCTGTTGGTGTTGTGGCCAATGGGGTGCTGTCACTAGATAACCATGGAAACAGTGCCATTTTTATGAGCAAATAAGCGTGCAGTTACAATGATTTCTATACTGGTGCATGTGTGTGTGTGTGTGTGTGTGTGTGTGTGTGTGTGTGTGTGTGTGTGTGTGTGTGTGTGCGTGTGTGCGTGTGCGTGTGTGCGTGTGTGCGTGTGTGTGTGTGTGTGTGTGTGTGTGTGTGTGTGTGTGTGTGTGTGTGCATGTGTGTGTGGGGGGCTGTGTTGGGAATGAAGGGCAGAATCAGTTTGTTGAGTCTGTTTGTTGCATGATAAGTATGCTAGACAGTCTGGAGCAAATAGTCTTCTCAGCTATTTTCTACATTCTTAATAGAATTAGGGGTGTGAATCTGAGCTCTCACATGGATGGACTGATTATAGACATAATTTTGCTAGCTAAATGTTGGGACTATAACCAGATTACATGGCATACTTTTTGCCATTGGCAACATGTTAAAACATTTCAGCATACTGACTAGACAGTCTGTACCTCTTCACATTCCAGGACCTTAATGAAAGCATAATGGAAATAAATTTAATTACATGCCCCATGAGATGCTAGAAGGGTACTTTATAAACAAGGCACATTGATAATGCTGCAGATAAAATGATTCTCAAAACATTTGTTGGTAAAAGAGTTTTCTGTTAATGTTTTAAATTAAAGTAGGTGTCAGACAGTGAGAAATAGGTGAACATGACAGGTCTATGTTTGTTCATTGAGGGTTCACTTCAGCGAACGTTCACATCAGCAAAGGATTTACACAGAGAAAGGAACTAGTTGGCCAACATAAGGAAATTTGCCATTTTCCCCACTGTAGTCTAATCTTGGAGTTGGTATATATAGTTGGTGGGATGTCCCCCCACCTGGGTGGGTTTAAAATACTCCAGTGTGTTTTACAGGGAAATGTTGGGCAAGTAGTTACTTTCCCTGTGTACCACATTCAATGAAGTGAATGTTCTCTGAAGTGAATGTTTGATGGTTTTTGTTTAATGAATGGAAGTTTGCTGAAGTGAACCTTCGATGAACTAATATAGACCCACACATGACATTATCAAGGTATTTGTGGTTGTTATTCTGAAAAATGACTGACACATGAAAAATAAGAATGAGATTGGGAAAGTTTATTCTCACAATGTAAGGTTTCAGTATACTCTCACGGGAAACTTTCATGTATGAATTTTTTGTAATGGAAACAAATTTAACAAACAAAATGAAGGTGAGTAGACTGATAAGATTTTAATCAGGATTTGGTTCTTCCTGTAATGCAGCCAACAATTTTAATTTGATATTATTATGACTAATCACATACTAGAAGTGACACAGAATTATATTATAATCAGGTCTAAAATCCTACTCTATGAACCAAAAACGACTTCTTCCAACTGTAGAATTAATCCTCATTTTTGCCTTATAAAACTATTGCCTCTACATATCTGTAATTTATAAATATAGTTCTTTATTATGAATGGCTTCTGATTCACACAAAATCTGGAGACCTTTCTGTTTACTAGTAGACTGATAACAGATTTCACTACCATACCACTCAACCTTACTGAATTCCCTGGAATTTACCAGTTTTGAGGACAAAATAATCAGGTTCCACGAATTCCAGAGTAGCCCCTTCAAATCTCAATTTTGTTTATTTTCTTTATTTCCAATTTTTAGTTACCGCTGATGTCAGTACGCATTGCCAGTGTATCCCAGAACATCATCAACCTGCAGGGGTGTGCATGATGATGTCAGCATCATGAAACAGTGCCTCTGGATCTTTAATTTAACAAGCCTTCCCTCAAGGTTTTGGTGTATGTTCTAGTAACTGATAAATTTGTCTGTTGGTACACTTATATACAACCTTTTTCTATCCTACAGGAAGTGAAACCTACATTTTTGAAAGTTTTTTTTTTCATCTTTGTCCACATCAAAGAAAACACAATTTTTATTTGGAAGCTACGACTAAGTGAAAGTCATGGGATTCATTATCACCAGTCTGTGAAGTAAATCAAGCAATGCTATATTCTGCAGAAAATAAATCCAGTGAGCACAGACAATGAATGTGCGTCTTCACTGATGTTCTCTTATCAAACGTTCTCGCCTTTTACCTGTGTAGTGTCTGTAATGCATTACTGGGGCTAGAGGGTGGTGGGGTGTTATGCATTACCAGGAGTCAACTAGCTTCCCTCCTGCATGGAGCACTGGGTTTGCTCCCCTTCCCTGGGGTGATGTATTCTTAAGTCGTCTCATTGCTACTTTGGAAGGAACTGCAGCCTGCATTCAAGGCAACTTGTCTACCTCTGCATTGCAATAGACGGCACTACAGTCCACCAGGAGAGTGAAGCAGGCACTTCTTTCCTTTTCTAATCTGTTTGTGTTACTTATTATTTTCCAAAGGTTAGTGCTGTCTGTTTAGTTTTATTGTTTTTACTTTTTAGTAAAGCCTTTTGAGAATGGTTAGTAAGGTCATGTTCAGTTATGTTAGCAAGCCATAGTAAAGTTGATAATTTCTCTGGCTTTTCCAGCTTCTTCACTTAGACTGGCCTTAACAAAAGATTTCAGCTTTGCAGATACATATATAATGTATACTGATCTGATGAAATCTAAATGTAAATTGGATGAAAGCACTTATCCATTTTATTTAATAAAGTTTCTGTGTTTCTAAAGTGTCGTTTTGTGGATTTTGTCAAGTCTATCACTCTACTATCAGTTGTTTGTTTCAGTTGTGTGTTCGGTATTCAATTGGTACTTATATAATGTAATAGAATGAACATAGCCTAGAGGGTGGGATGTACAAATACTAGGACTGTTAGAAGAACTTATTTTTTTAGCTTTTTTAAAACTGGAAAACATTGCGGGATGGAACCTAATGCAGAACCATGGAAACCGTTTGTGCATCTTTTAGCAGTCTTCTTCCTTCCACAGAAGCACACTCACATGCCACACCTAGGCCAATTTTGTCCAATCCACCTCAGGAGGACATGCAGACTCAAGACAGAAGGCACCCCAGCCATCTTTTAGCAGTAATTTATAAAAAACAATAAAATATTAGTTTTGCACTGTTTTGTCCTAGACACAATTATTTTTTACACTGTTTCATTTGGACTTATCTCTGATTGGTGTTGAAATGTTCTTAATTTTAAAACACTTTTTTATAGAAGTATTATCTTTTAACTTTGGTGTTGAAGTTGCATTTGGTCAGCCAGCATAAATCTATTTTCCCCCAGTGTGTTAATACCCCTTGTCTGTTATTGTATAGTGTTATTTTAGGGACTGCAACTTTAAAAAAATGCGTAACATTCCGATTTATATACTTGTACAATGTATTTGTATCCAGTTCTTATTTCTGAGAGTGCTGGCCTATCCATTCCTTTAAATTCCTAACTGTTTTGCCCACACAAAAAGTATGGGCAATCCTCACATACAACATAATATATAACATACAGTATGGCAGTCATAATACACACACACACACACACACACACACACACACACACACACACACACACACACACACACACACACACACACACACACCATATCTCTCAACCTCTTCAATTTGTGGTTGAATGATGGTATCCTCACAATTCCATTGGAGTGGGCCTGGTTATGTAATTATGTATGCAAATTTCATAGTAATCAGCATCCAGATTTTTAGACAGTTGTACCTACTTTTCATGAGCCTTTGTCTACATTTTTGATATTTCCAGGTTGAGAGGTATGTTCACTACTTTCCCTGAAGAAGAAAACTGCATGAAATATCCACTGCTATCTTTAATGACACAACAAGCCTTTACAAAAAAACTATGTAAATTATTATATCTGTCCATGCTGAATGGATTTATTATATGAAGATATGTCTATTTAGAGTACGTTGTCTATGAAATCTCAATTTAGTAGCTAACTTCGGGGAAATAACACTACAAGTGAAAATAATTTTAAGTATATCCACTTTTAGGGTTGTGGTTTGAGCACAACAATTATTACTTCATACAGGATGGCAGATATGTACACATGCAGTTTAGGAAAATACTGATAAAGCCAATTTTATCAACTGATACAGCACATTCTAAATTTAAATCTACATCATCAAGTTTATACATTGACTATGGGTATGCTGAAAGCATGAGAAAATTATACATTGACTATGGGTATGCTGAAAGCATGAGAAAATAGGACTGAATACTATGTGGCAAACTAAAGTAAAAATATTAGTAATGTTGCACTCTTCAGTCTTGGTAAGCCTTACCTCTTAGGCTTTTCCACAATATGTTTGACATATTTGCTCCCAATTATCTTCACAACAACTTCTGGAGTTGAATCAATGCTAGGCAGAGGTTTTCTTGCTAATGACATCATGTGCAGGCATTTAAGGCAACAAATTCTGTATATTTCACTTGCCTAAAAGTTTAAATCAATATGACATAATTAGAAGCTTATCTAAATCATGACGGTAAAATATTAAGGATATAATTTATATTTGTAATCTTTCTGCTGTTACTATCAACATAGATTATTAATGCCTGCCAGTCATTAATTTACAACACTAGACCTTATCAGTATCATTTGTATAGCTTTCAGTATATTACAGCAGTCGCATGTATTCACAGCTGTTACCATCATAACGTTCTGACAGATTCTAATTTTTTTCTGATTTAGCTAATTACATAGGTAAGTATAGCAGTCACCTCCCTTAACCTCCTCTGTTTTAATAAAAATAAGGTAATTTTGGAGGGGTTAATGAGAGGTGGCAGCCTCCCTTACAAATAAAAGTTCTATTACTTCCCTTGTTCAAAAAAAACAAACAAAAAAAACCAGGGAGCCTAAGGGACTTAATGTAACTTCAACAGTAATCGGTGATTATGTAGAAGCCTAGGCCTTGCATAATGACATTATTTGGTATTCTTCACCATCAGTTATGCAAGGTCCAGTATTCTAAATAACTGCTGATTACCCAGCACTGCTACTTGGACCTGAAATTCACACCTAGATAGGAGCTAGGAGTCTTCCAGGCTATGCTACTGGGGACTACAAGTGAGTCTTCCAAGTTGCTATCTACCCTAGAAATCTTAAATCTCCCTTTGCTTGAAGAGAATATAAACCAGATCCAAAGGGCCAGTCATTTGACTTCTTCCATCACTATTGTTTTTTTAGCTATAGTACTGGTGTTAATTATTCATATTGTAAGGCAGTTAGCTAGCTTCACTGCTCAGAAATCCCTGACGATGCCTGGTGAGGTTTTAACAGTAAACAAGGAAACAATATGACTACTGTACTTTGTAGTCACAGTCACAAAAAATTCATACAGATTTGATACAGCAGAATGACAGATAAACACGTCACTCTGCAACTAGAAAGTTTACCTCCTAATAAAGTGTGCACGGCATGCCATTCCACCCACTGAGTTATGCAGTTTCAGAGAATCACCATTCAGTGCAGCATCTAAACACAAATTTATGACCACCTTTTTTTTCTCACCATTAGGTGTTAAGATTAATATAACAAGCTTGTTTTTAATTAAATATAACAAAAAAGTGATAATTAAAGAGGCATCCCAGTTGTATTAACAATGTATCCATCTTGCTTGTTAAAAAATATTAATTTCTCAATCAAGATGCCATACTTACAGTAGCAGTAACTAAGCTGTTTCAAAGAACCAGCTCTGCATTTTCACATACAAAGATTTTATTGGCTCAGTATATCCCTAGTCCATCCCTGCTACATCACATGAGGGAAGTGAGGTGGCATAGAAACAGAGTCCTTCTTACTTATTGCTGTTATTATAAAATCATGAGACATTCCCCTTTAAATAATTATATTGTGTAACAGCTATTAATAATGACAAGCTTGTGAACAATTCATAATTTTACCAGCTGAGAACATCAACTAGTATGGGAATTCATACTATGATGTCATCACCAGAGAACCCTGACAATATGGTCAAAAATGAATTATAACTCCCTGCCATGACTTGCTGTTTTAAATAGGCACAACGTACTTGCCAAAATTGTCACAAAAAGCAACAGGTGACTATATTTGAAACTATGTGTGGTAAAATAGCTGGTATTATTTTGTCTTTCCTGCAGGTAGAATGGCAGTTTTCATGCAGTCTAAGACAGGTGACCTTATACTGCTAAGTGCCCATGAAAGCCACATTGGGATCACAAAGGTCTTGTGCCAGCATGGTACTAGTGAGTTCTGCATATAATTAGGACTGGGGAATTTGACAAAGGCCTTTCCCAGAAAAATATAAAAGCAAACAGCACTAAATTATACAAGCATTTATTGTGAATAAATAAACAGCAATAGCCAGTACAGTTTAATTAAAAGTCTTATCTAGGACAGAAAGGATTTATATATTCAGTCCTGTTTACAGTAAGCAAATATACCAAGTTCTCATGACAATCAATAAACTGGTAATTAACAAATATCTAGCACTACGCAAAAATTAAAGCACATACTGTACATAAATCCTAAAACTGTTTTATTATGACACCACAACTTAAATAATTCTGAGCAGTTGAAATGATGGAAAATAATGCCCCAAAATAAAGAAGGGCACACAATTTATCTTTAAGCATTTTTGTGGGGAAGTGGGGCATGCTATCTATACTGTCAAACTTATATATACCGACTCCTTGGCTGTACCAACTTGAAGACAGGAGAAATCCCCCAAAAGAAGTACATCATTGCTGACACAATTGCACTGGCAATTATTTCCTATGGAAATAACAGATCAACATTGTGTTCTTCAGCTTTTTTTTAGGGGGGGGGGGCTTCTAGTACTCAAGGAATTTCACCTCAGCCACCTGTAGAGCATTCATATAAAACATTTAAAGAATGTACCAACCAAGCGTTCTAAAAGAGTGTCCTTAAATACAGTACATTAGTAGCAAAATACATAAATAAAGCAACCAATAAACAATCAAAACACAATTTCACATTTGAAATAACTACAACATGCCCTAAGAAACTTCTTATGTATGATTATAAGACATAATATAGTTTCATTTGAACATATATTTTGTTGGTGGGTATAGATGACTGTACATCTTCATACATACTGATAATACCATTTGGAAATGTACCTTTGGCATTTGTATTACCAAATAAAATCGTATTTTTTAATTTACTGACATAATAATTAAAAAAAAAAATCTTTTGCATGATCTACCTAGTGGTCACCATTTTCGCATCCGGTATACCTGGTCATTCTTCCCACGGGGTGCCTTATTCTTTTCTTGTGAAATATGACAGACCTATTGCGCATTCATTCCCTGACTGGGGTGAGAAGTGAATCACCCTAAATGCTTCCCACTGAGGTGAGAGTCAAGTACTAGAGACTAGGCCAGTCTGTCAATCACGTGGACCCCTCCCTCGTATAATTCTCTCACCAATACTGGCTGTGACTTGTACCATTCAGTCTGTCAATCATGTGGACCCCTCCCTCGTATAACTCCCTCACCAGTACTGGCTGTGACTTGTAACATTGCTGTGGGCAGGAAACATAAGCATATGATCAGCCATGACAGCCCTACCAGTGCGGAGTACTGCTGTTCAGTACTGAGTCACCTGGGCCCATAGAGTTATGAGCATACACCTACACTCTTGAAGGAGTCAATCAAAGCAGCAGGTAGACCTCTGCTCTCCCTCAGGATGGGTGAACTGGTGTTAGCTGTTCACACCCTTCCTTCCCCACCTGATTCCTTCAGCCCCTATGCCTTTAATCAGACTCAGGTCATTTGGGTCATAGTGTGGGCTTTATCATTTATGTGACAGAGCCAGAGGTTTAGTTAGTACTCCTTCAGTGCTAGAGTTCAGATTGCAATAAAATTTGGTATATTTCTGATGTATTAAATGCAGTTCAAGACACTACCAACAATCCACGTACTGAACTGCTTTATTATGAGATTCTAATGAAAAGTCATTTAATGGCCAAGAATGAGTGAGCAGACAGGAGAGTCCAGCACAGAGAATTATCATCTGACAGCAGCAAGTGACCATTAATGGTGGTGGCTGGATTTACTATATCTTCCTCCTAGTAAACACAGTCTCAGCATTCCATTTTCCATATACTGTTTTTCATTTGGAAAAGGCCTGCATTATCACTGTTATACAGCTGATACACAGTTTTTAGCTGTCCTTGTCTAAGGAGCATATGGCAGTTATGAATTCCCGTGCGATGTTGCAGATATTTCTGTCCAGTGGCTAACTTTGTCTGAAACTCCACATGTCCAAAAGTGAACCTTTGGCTATTTGTGGAATATAATGGGACTCTGTAGCTGTAGTTTCCCAATTCTGAATTATGTGTGGTAGAGATAACTTAGAGGTTATATGTCAGATACAAAATTTCGTTGTGATTTTCAGTGCTTATCTGACACTGAATGATCAAGTGTCATGTGTGTTGAAGTGCTGCTGATACTGTCTTGAGAAGTACCAGTTAAATTCCCAGGTTCTTCTAACAATTTGTGATTCATGCCCAGACATCTTCACCCCTTGATTATTGCTATATCACTTGACTCTGAAACTGTGATTAACCAATAGTTGCTGCAAAATGATAAAAAAATGTTTTTTTTTTTACACTCTCATATTCTTCTATGTTCAAGATAGTTTACAGGAAATCTTTAAGTTTTTGTAAACTTCCTACTGCTTGTTAAGTGTAAAGTGGACAGGCTTCTAATATCTTGAGTTTAACGTACGGATGTTAACCTTAATCCCTGTTCTTCAATGTACATACCAGCAGTGATTGCTTTTGTTTGATTGCCTCTTTTAACTGGAGTGTTAGTATATATTAGTAAAGATGTGTGTTAAATCCCCCACACAAAGAGTACAGGTGGGGCTTGCTCCCAAACAAAAGCACTTCTACTGAAATGTTTCATTAAGGTGAAGCTTTTACTGGATTATTTCATGTGTGTGAAACATCATGGCAGAGAGACTAGACGCAACGTAGGTAAACTGGCTTTCTATGCTCCTAAGATGTTGTCGTTTGTGTTTGACCCTATTTGGCCTACAAAAAAATTTTTGGTTTCCCATCCCAGTAGACCAATAATATCAGCACTTATCAATTTCTGTATGTTGATGTCTGGCATTGTTGTTTCAGATGATGATCGTTTGTCATATATCTTCTTTGAAATTTTTGTTAATATATGGGGGCCATAATGTCTCCAGCATATGCATACCTTACAACCTGATGGTAGGAGTAGATATACATTAGGATTTTTTCCATAGTCTAATATTTATTATTCTGATCTTTCATTTAAATTAAAAATGAGTAACCAAAAGTATCTTTATTTAAATTTTACCATATGAATACAATCTGATGGCAATGGCAAAACTACTTTGTTTAGGAAATAAATTTATAAAGAAAATCACTTGCTACAGAAATATGGTTGACATCCACCTGATATTATCACACATAAACCAAGGTCACAACAGTTAAGAGTGAAACATATCTGTTCGGATGTTATGGAATATCATTTATCAAGCATGAAGGCAGGGTTTTTCACTGGAGGCTTATTGAAGACAGCTTGGAAAAATATGCAAAGATAGGTATGACTTAGTTATAAAGATTCAGCTAATGTAGATATTTTGAAGGGGATATCCTTTGTGACCACTTATTATCTATAGAGAATATAATTACAGAAAATATTAATCAATTTTGACATGTTTTACAGAGTACTCTCATATTAAATTTACTATTTGTTTAAGACGTTTTAAGATGCCTTTTTGAAATGACAGTGCTGTAGGACATTCTACATTTAGTAATAACAATCTAAATAAAACAATAACTAGACATTTTGTAAAGCCAGTTTTGCTTGTGTTTATTGCAAGCACATGAAATGGCATATAACATTTCAGTTTAGCCTAATGAGAAAAGATAATCATATGCAACAGTTTATTGATTTTTAGTCTCAATTTGATATTTATCTTGCTTTGTGTACATGTAGCAGATCTTATTTTAGTAAAACAGATGTAGTCCTTAGAAAAGGAGAAGGAACATCTAAGCATCCTAAAAAATGCAAGACAAAAAAATAACATTATATCTCTCTCTCTCTTGGCTTTTCCCGGTTAGGGGTCCCCACAGCCGATCACCTTGTCCGCTCATGATTGGCAGTGGAGATTTATGGTGTTGAGTTGCCAGCCCAGCACCCAACCTAACACAGAAGGCAAACACATGCACACACTCACACCTAGGGCCAATTTTAGCATTTCCAATCCACTTGCAGCATGCCTTTGGGGATGTGAGAGGAAACTAGAGCACCCGGTGGAAACCCACATGACCGCAGGGAGGACATGCAGACTCTGTAAAGAAGACACACCAGCTGAAGGTCAAACCGGAGAGCCTCTTGCTGTGAGGTGACAATGCTAACCGCTGCACCACCGTGGCCATCCAAAGAAATAACATTATATAAACATTAAACATTTGTTTCTCAATAAGACTGAAAGCAGGTGCTCATTTTTTTTTGCATTAAAAGATTATATCATAGTTAATGTGGTAGTGCGTTAAGTAATCAACTGAGCCATGTGAGAAATACTGGATTTATTCTTCATAATGTTTGAAACCACTAGGTCTTAATGATGCTTTTGAGCTTAAACATTTTTCAAACGTGGTAAGGTATGATTGTCTACTATATTTGCTGCTTTGGTATTTTGGTGGCCTCTAGTGGCCAAGATGAAATTAGTTGAAAATATTGTACATTGATTTTAATTTAATATATCGGCATTTTTACATTTAGGTAATATATATATATATATATATATATATATATATATGTATATATATATTTATATATATATATATATATATATATATATATATATATATATATATATATATATATATATATGCAGGTAGGGTGTGTGCATATGTTATGTGTGTACTGTGTTGGTGTAATGGTTTTGTGTTTTGCGTGTGTGTATGTTTTCGTGTGTTCGTGTGTCGTTAGTGTTTGTTTCAAGGCGTGGTGGTGATCCATATATATCTATATATATATATATATATATATATATATATATATATATATACAAATGTATATATACACGTGTGTGTGTGCATTCTAATCTGTGAAGTTATTTTCTATCATGCCTTAAAGTTTACACACATAAGAATGCTCAGAGTATAAAAGTAATTATGATGTCACATCAATCAATATAAAATATTATAAAATATACAGCGATCCTGCACTTCCATGTCATGCTTGCTGCAGGTAATAGTCTCATGTGACATATCATGACATGTGCCATGACACAAATGAGATATGGAAAGGAGAGTCAGGTCACCATGAATCTGGGTAAATACCTGCAAGAAAAAAATATCCCGGTTTAAAAAATGGAAATGTGTAAATCATCCAAGCCTAATTTTGGGCACATGTGTTTGGACAGGATGACATGCATTTGTCAAGATCAAGGAAGATAATTTGTGCAGCAGATATTTTGCAATATATCACAAACACAAGGTAGGATTTTTGCCAGGTCAAAAATGTAACAGTTCACAGATAGCAACATTTGCTGCATCCCTGGTGGTTGATAATGCTAGTATCATTAATAATAAAGTTTTTTTATTAGAAAATTTGCTATGTTCCCACAAGATTGATGTTGCTATTATTTGTGAAACATGGTTAAAGAGCAAAGACTGGAAACCAGTTCTGTCAGGGTAGAAATGTTTTTACTGTAACAGACATTCTAACAAAAAATCAGGTGAAGGTGTTATGATAGGGATTAAAGATAGTTACAAGACCTGTGATTATTACATGTTTAATGATAACACCAATACTATAGATTGTGTAACTGTGAGAATAAAGACAGCCTTGGAACATTTAGTATAGACCAACCAAACTCAAGTACTGATAACCTAGAGGAATTCATACATTTCTTGCATGAAATGAAGGAGGGAGGAATAATAGTGGCTGGGGACTTAAATTTACCAGAAACAGACTGGAATAATATTGATTCAATATTACTAAAGGAATTATTCATAACATATGTTTGGGAACAACAACTGCAAAAAAGAAAAAAAAAAAACTACCTGAACTACCTGGGAATACGAAATATCCTAGACATTGTTTGTTTTCCTAAAGAAATTACGGTACTTTTCCGTTAACGGGGCAACAGCTTTCTTGGCCTCGATTCTTACCCATACCTTATTCTGAGGAATAGTTTCACAGTTTGATCAGAAACAGTTGTCTTTTGCACACAGAAAAGGTTTATAAAACTTCCAGTGTTGACATTTCGTAAACATTTTTTGCCATCAAAAAATGAGTATGGATGTTCTGTTTTGCATGTTTGTTCCTCAGCTGGAAAGGTAGGGATCATGCCATACTTGCTAAAGTGAAATTGGAGAGCTGTACTTTTTATTAATTAACTGTGCTCGAGCAAGTCTCACTGCTGAAGAACAGCAGTTAATGGGGGTTTTCAATAAAACTCAGATAGCTTTTGGATTCGCCTATTTTGGATTTGGAAAAGGTGAGAGCTGGATGCATTACTTGCAAGAAAAAAATGAAAAAAATCCTACTATTGCTTTTACACATTTTAATTCTGCTGCAGTGATCGTAGATGTAAATCAGGGACTTCGCTGAAATTCAAGGACGTTTGAGAGGTATGCCCCTTAGGCATGCACCACTTCTGCATACTGTTTGAGAGGTTCGGTAGCAGTAGCAACAGGGAGAGTTAAATATATCACAAAAATACAACTGTCTTTACCACAAAACCATTAACAAGGCCAAGAAAGCTGTTGCCCCATTAACGGAAAAGTACCAAATTACTGTTACGTCATGTTAAGTTTTACCACCATTGATGTGCAGTGCTGATGGGGTTTAAAAGGTTAATTTGTTGCTATTTAAGTCTGCCAAACTGAAATCTAAACCAATGCACAGAAGATTAATTACAGATTATATGGAAGCAAAAGGTCACTATGTAAAACTCATTGGAGTGATACGTTCAGTAGAAAAAACACAGAAGGAATATGGAAAGTTTTGAAAGAGAAACTGAGTGTAAAAATAAAAAAAAAAGTTTAACATGAGGATCTAGGCATATCTACTTCAGTTGATCAAGTTACCAGAACATTGACACTGAAAAGATTGAGACGAGAGCATCAAACAGACACAAGAATGATGGCTATCAAAACCGAAAGTTACAAGATCAAACCATCATTTTGCATTAAGTACCAGCATAGCACTAAAACAGATGGAGTTTTTAAACCTACAGCAACACTTCTCAAGATGTAATAACATCAGCAACTGTATGTACATTCTTATGCATAATACCAACAAACCAGCTACCTTTTTCAAATGTATGCAGGGAGCCAAGCCCCTCTCCACCCCCCTGCAAATGATATATATCAATGCCAAGATCACACTGCAGTGGGGAAAAGGCCGAATTTCCCAATCCTCACTGTACAATGATCTCCATTAAAAAGCTAAGAGGTTTAAAAAAAATGTGCAACATCCACAGATGGTTTTTCAGTGTCCTGACTTTTGGGTTTGTGTATGTTTGATGTTCTAACGTTTCGATAGTGTTGTCTCACTGCTTTCACTTTTGATGTTATGGTAACTCGAACAACTGATAGGGACCCATCTAGGCATATATTTCCATAAGAACAAGATACCTGATTAAGGTGAGAGACAAAAATTATAAGAGATGGAAAAGTAGTAGAACTAAGACTTTGAAAACTGAAATAAACACACTGTACAAAAAAATCAAGCATACTGTGAGACAAGAAGAATTAGAATTTGAAGAAATGTAATATAAGATATTGAGCATAATAAGAATATATTTTATAGATATATAAGATGGGAAGGAATAAAAAAATACAAACTGATAAAAATATGTGTGTTGTATAAGTTTTTTTTTCAACAACATACAATATTAACAACATTTATAAAAATATTTGCATAACAGTTTGGCTCCACAAAGGTAGTAAGTAGTGTTTAAGAAGTTGTAGATTAGATATCAGATTGATGGAATCAGATTAGATTATATTGAAAAAAATTGAAAAAGAACTGATCCATGACCTGACTAACACTTCAACAAGATTTAACAAACCTTTAAAATTTATTTTTTATTTATTTTCATAAAGTTTGGAAATCGCTGGGAATTCCTCAAGATTGGAGATATTAAACCTGTCTTTTAAGGGAAAGGGGGGAAAGGGGTAGAGAAAATCATAGTAACAGAGTCTAATAAGTCCTTGTGGAAAAATAGAAAAAATAATGGAGAGACTGGATAAGTTATTGTCAGAACTGGAAAGGAAAGGACTTGAAACCATATATCAGCATACATATGTTGAAATATAATCTAATACCATATGTAATGTACTGTAATTTATATAGATTTAACTTCAGTAGCTGATAGGGTCATACATAAAACACTGATCAATAAATTAGTACATCTAGGTATTGATTTACTCTTGATAAGATGGATAGCTGCATGGCTTACAAATAGGACATGGCAAGTATCGTATAGCAATTGGACAGGTGAAATTCTTGGCTGCAGCCAAGGTGTCCCAAAGGGCTCTGTCTAAGGCCCTTACTTGTTTAGCTTGTATTTTTCAGACCTAACTTTTTCATCTGAGGTGTTCTATAGTCTTTATGCAGATGACCTGAAATCAGGTGAACTGATTACATTTGTTACAGATACGGCATGTCTGCAAAAGAACTTGACTAAATTGATGATTTGGGCACAGGAGAATTATATGGTGCTAAATATATCATAAACTAAGCATATGAGATTTGTGAGATTTGTGAGACATAAAATGAAAGGTGAATATTTAATATAGCACACAGTAATTAAAACTGTTAATTCATTTAAGGACCTGGATATATGGGTTTATCCAGCTTTGCGTTTTTCTAATCACATCAACCAATTGTCTAATAATTGTTATAGAACTATAGGTTGTATAAAAAGATTTATAAAGTTTAGGAAATCAGAAATGATGAGGTCATTGTATGCTAATTATATTAGATCCAAACTTGAGTACGGAATAACAATATAGAAACCTTATAAGAAAGCAAGCGTGAGTAAACTGGAAAGAGTACAGCAGAAACATACCAAGCATATCCATGGATGTGAAAACTTACATTATTATGAAAGACTAAAATATCTGGACTTGTACAGTGTCTGTTATAGATATTTAAGAGATCTTATTCAGGTAGATAGGGCACTGAGAGACAGCTACCTCTGGGAATGTTTGGTGTTATCAAAAAGTAGTAGAGAATCATCAGGCAACCTATGCAGAAGATTCTATAGGAATGAGAAGTGCACTAATTGGTTCTCTGACAGAGCAGATGATGCATGGAACAGACTACTAAATGGCATTAAAGCAAGTATTAGTTTAGATATTTTTAAGAATAGCCTGAATACTTATTATAGGAACAATTGTTTTGGTATATTTGCAGGCTAGAAGGGCATTAATGCCCATGCTTGAAACATTTCTATGGATATATGTATGTAGGTATATTAATATATATATATATATATATATATATATATATATATATATAAAACTATTAACTAAATATTAACTGCTGTGGTGACTAATGATATGACCTGTGTGGATTGAAATTTATAATAAAGTCATTCACTTCTCCTGCCTGCTGAGACTATTAGACATTCTGTTGAGCATGATCCCCATAAGGCTACAGCACTGTCAGAGTGGCTAACAATGATCTTTTATGATGACCAGTCTTTGGAATAAACAAGAAAACCACTAGTTGAAAGCAGTGCACAGAACCTATTAATATCATATTCCCTATGTGTAGGACTTTTCTTGACAGGAAGAAACTCGGCAGCTACTGCCTTTTCTTCTTCTGTCTGTCATGTTCATGTACCATTGAGTCAGCATCACCCTTCAGAATAAGCAGAGCTTCATGCATCAATGCATACCAATTTCACAGGTCATGATTCTAATAAAAATGGATTCCATGATTCCTTAATTTCAACAGATAATTGGTAACAAATAAATAAAAAAAATTAAACTTATGTAAACTGGATATATCTTTATTCTACAAATCCAAGCTAGTAAAATTGTTCTAACTTAACACATCTTAATGTCTTTGTCCAAGCCTTGCTAAATATCTGAAATCCTGCATAAGTTAAATAAATTTGCGTGAGTGCACATACCCCACTTTAAGAAATATTTAAAAAGTGTACCTATCGCTTTTCTCAATTATATGTATATGTATATTTATATATATTATATTTATATATATTATTTTCTAATGTTTTCCATATTCTTTCGTTTTCCATCTTTCAGAACTAAACATCATCAGCTATGTTTCAAGTATATGTTTCATAAATGTAATTGTGTACTCTGGCATGTACAATGTTTATGGCAAATCTTTTTACTACTGGCTGCTCTAAAATTATTTCTCAGTTATTTCTATCACATAAATGGCATAATGGTTAAGGTCTTCACCTCTCTCTTGCATAATGCAAGGTTTGATCCTGACTTTTGGCCAATGCCTTTATGGAGTTTGCATGTTCTCCCTATGTCTCTATCAGATTCATCCCACTTTCCAAAACGTGCTGAGTGTTATCACCTGTAATTCACCCAAGAATGGAGCTGTGGGCAAAAGCACAGACTCTAGATGGTTCCTATCAGGGGAAGAGGCGTGGGAGTGGAATGCAGAAGTCGAGGAAGTCAACAAAAGAAAGTTGGAGTGCAGGAGAAAAGTGGGAGATAGAAAAAGATGGACCCGGTTAAGAAAGAATACTGGTTGGCTAACAAAGAGGCTAAGAACCTCTAGATACAAGAACATAGATCACAGACTGCATGCCATGTCAGGGCTAGCCACTTGTTGGTGTAAAACTGACTGTAGGTAATTGGGGCACGTTGACTAATATCACTAAAAATTAGCATGGGTATTTGCTGGCGATAAATGGGTTGGTCCAACCTACTCTGACCTAAGTCAGGGAGCCATGTTATTGGTGGGAGGTGTCTAAGTGCCTCTATTGGCCTCTATAAAGCTCAGCATCCCTGGGTCAATAAGCTATTGACTGAACAGTGTCCAGTTGCCCATCTTGGGTTACCTGGCTTAGCACTGTTGAACAATAGCTGGATGTAAAACAAATCAATTTGCGATACATGAACATGATACGAGCTTCTGGAAAGTGACACAGTAGATGGCATAAAGACACTCAATCAGGATGCATGGCAAAGAGAGAAAGATAAGGAAGACAGTCATCAGATACATTTTATAAGGGATTCTAGCAATGATTTGCTCATCAGTCTCCAGGACATCAAAGGCAGATGGAAGGGATATTTCTAGTATCTTGTGAATGAAGAATACCCCGCAGTAGCTATACTGTGCCAGGCACAACCTACAATGAAAGAAGAATAGAAAGTGAAGTCAGGGAAAGCAGCAGGTTCATATAAGGTCATGACCAATATGATCAAGATGTTGTATGAGTTAAAGAGAGAAATGGCTCCTGCGGGTACTCACAGCAGTATGGAGAGAAAGTTGTATCCCACATGAAGAATAAACATACTACTGAAAGTGTACAAGTACAAAGGGGACATTCACAACTGTGACAGTATAAAGGTATACAACTTCTGTCACACTGCCTGAAAGTTCTGGGCAGGCTTATTGATAAACGTATACACAGAGTAACAGAAAGTAAGATGAGAGATGAGCAGATTAGATTCAGATCAGGTCATAGCATAACTGGCCCAATGTTTGCAGTAACACAGATAGTTGATAAGGAGCAAAAGATGAAGAAAGAGTCCACATGGGTATTCCTAGATTTGGAGAAAGCATATGATGTGGCCCCAAGAAAGCTAATGTGGGCAGTTCTGCAGTGGTTCAAAGGCCAGAAACATTGGTAGAATTAATGTTGGCTATGTACAAGGACCCAATGACTCAAGTACAAACAGTGTGCAGACTCTCAGAGGGGTTCCCAGTGGAAGTGAGTGTGCATCAGGTTTCTTCTCTAAGACTACTGATGATCAAATTGGAGATGGACTACATTAGCAAACAGGTTGGTGGGGACAGACCAACAAAGTTGTTGTAAGCAGATGATGTGGCATTATAGATAAACTCTGTACAAGAATGCCAGCCAATGATAGAGGAATGCAATGTAGAACTGAAGCCACCTGGATGGAACTGAGTACAGATAAGACAGTAGTAATGGCAGCAAATGGGGGAAATCAAAAGAAACTGACAATTAAGATAGTAAGTAAAATAGTGTAACAAGTTAACAGCTTTGGTCACCTGGGAGGGGTGGCTGAAGAGAAGGGAAGTCTGAATGAGAAGGGCAAAGCTAGAATCAGAGGGATGGCAGCCAACTGGCATAGAGTGTCAGGGTATTGCATGACAGAAGTATGCCAAAGAAGCTGACAATTAAAGTGAACAAAACAGTGGTATGACAGTACTACTGTATGGTACAGAAATTAGGGTAGTGATAGGAGATCATTTGAAGAAGCCAGAAGTGATGGGGATTAAGTGGCAGAGATGGATAGTAGGATGCACGCTTTAGGAGAGACAAAGAATGAGTATATCAGACCAGACGTCCAAGTAATTCCAACTGCAGAGAAGGTCAAGGAGAACAGATTATGATGGTTTGGGCACATAGGCAGGAAAGCAAAAGACAATATGGTGAAAAAGATTTGCAACAGATAGGAATAAGGCAAGAAGAAAAGAGAGCATCCAACAACGAGATGGATGGATAGTAAGAGAGAAGACCTGTGACTGTCCAGCATGATTGTCGAAGATGGCAAATGAGAGTTATTGAATCAAGAGATATGGCAACAGTTGATGCAAAACCCAATCAATACATAGAAAATGTTAAAAAAGAATTGATAATGATTGTATTTCTATCACACTTATACTTTATTCTAATCTAAAACTGTTTTAATTTATCCCACTGTATGCGTGTGTGTATTTTGAAAGCCCACCAGGGTTGGGAGGGTGGCCTAATGGTTAAGGTGTTTGCCTTACAAACACAAGGTAGTATGAAAAGTACATTTTTATTTTTGCATATGTATATTTTTACTAAATGATTTTTTTTCAAGTGTTACAGTTTAATACAAAGTAAAGTGACATAATGTTCAACAGCAGCCAGGTTATGTGTGTGACTGACTGTTGGTGTGTGTGCAGTAGATCATCTGTGGAAGATCACATCAACAAATCAGTCTCAGGAGTTGTACCGCTCCACCTCTTATTATTAAGAGTTTTAGACAAAGACAAAATAATGAGGGGCCTAAAAGTAGGGCAGATTAAAAAAAAATTGCTTTTATAAACTTAGAAAGATTTAAATCTTGCAGGAAGACATGCTTTGCCTTAGCATGTGTTTTCTGACAGATATGAAGTCTGAAACTCAAATGTCTGTCATTAATTAATAATTTCAATAATTTACCAGAAAAAATCCCACGTTTTATGAAAAACAGATCACAAATAAGGCAATCATCTAGACTTTCTGTGAAATTCTGAACAGTTGTGAGGAGTGTCAGGAACAGTAACCAGACACATGGGGTATTACAATGTCTTGTGCCACTATGGAAAAAGCAGCATATTACATATTGGAAGGAAAACTGAAGTCTTATGCAGATGTCATAAACAGGATAGCCTAGAAAACATAACCCTGAAACCCAGGCATGCTTATGCATCACTCTGTGGTGCTACACACTCTGTTTACCTCAGATCCTCTAATGACATCCACAAAACTATGTTATCCTGACAGTGAGACCTACTTACCACAGCCATCTGTGCAAACATTAGTCTGCATAACTTGCATCTACAGTCTCAATGTGTTTTTTTTCTGGGTGTTTTTCCAGTTGTGGTGTGTTCTGCAGAGATGAGTTGTTGTGGCTGTGCATGCAGATGTTGTTAGGTAATACCCACATTAAATCTAAACATCCAATGAAAAGTGTCTACCTGGCTGCAGAGACAGAACCACATCTTCTTTGATGACTTGTGGAATGGTCTACTTGTGGCAATGACTACCCAGAGACTGTTTCAGTGATAAGAGAAAGGTTGAGTTCTTGAAGTGCCAGGTCTAACAGTAGCAGAATCCAAGACATTTAAATGTGTGCACTCATTCATGTCCATGATGAACCAGGAGCAGCCCTGAACAATAATACAACCATGACCTCCAGCGCTATTTACCATACAGTCACTACTCTCCCACATCTGATCTTGAACCTTCGCATATCAGTAGAGACAAACAATGTTGCCTTGGTATTTTGCTGAAGATCCAACTCTCCTCGAGCCTGAAGCTATTTTACTGCACTGTGGTCAAGTGCAGGTATCTTAAAAAGTTTATTTATTTCACATGGTGATTTCTTCTGTCCAGCATGTTCATGCTGTTTTGTCTACTCAGCATCATCCATCAGTCTTCCATTGGTTCACAATTGCACTGACATGGGTTAGACCATGATAACAACTGGTGCAAAAACAACATTCTCTAATTAAATGTGAAGAATGTAGAATAGTTATTTTTGGTAAACAAAACATTTTCAGATACTATATAGGTGACACACCCCTCTAGTCAGATGTTATCATAAAGGATGTTGGTACTCTTGACGATAATTCCTTATCATTTGACCATCATGTCTCTGCAGTAGTTCAGAAAACCTTATATTTGGCTCATATAATTTCCAAAGACCTCACTCCTGGATCCAGATTAATCTTAATTCCTCTTAACGTATATGTCATCAGAACCACTGTTGAATATAATGTACCTTTTGACTTGTATCCCTTTAAGCATATATCTCAACTTGAGAGACCTCAGAGATTTGTAATCAAAAAGATCAGTGACTTCAACAATATTAGTTATCAAGACAGATTGGCAGCCATGTCTCTACACTGTCTCTTACAGACACCTCCATGAAAACCTGTGTTTAGCCTTTTCAGCCATTAAAAATCCAACTTTCCTTGACCTCCTATTCTGTCACAGAACAAGTGGTATCTTAAATACCCAGTTGCAAGAACTAAACCTTCATCAGCTGATGAATAAGACACACTGGTTTGCTAGATTCATATCCCAAAATATCCCTCAACACTGGAACAAATTTCCACTACATGTCAAACAGAGTAGCATTACTGACACCTTCAAAGTAAACCTAGATAATTGGATGGGCAGCTTCAAATTCACCCCTTATCTACCTTGTTTAACTGTCCTTGAGGTGAGAAGGTACTTTTGAATAGGACCCTTAATGTGTCTACAATTCTGGCTTCATATAGGCAGCTAATTGTAACCCTATTCTTGCCCAGCTTGGCGAATGTGGAGTCTGTGCATCTAACAACTGAATCTGCATTTACTAAGATGTTTCTAGAAACAGGTTCATGAGTACTAGACATGGGAGTAGTACATTGTTGGTGCCAAGTTGATGATAAGGTTTGTATGGTAGGTGCATTTGGTGGGTGTCAGTGATACCTAGTCTTGAAGAGTTCTAAGAAGCTTAGATAGTGATTTCTAATGGCATCAGTGCATGACAGTTTTGTGCTGTTTGAATGAGGATGTTGCATTCGTATGGGCATGGGTATGACAGTGAAATGCCTACTGCATGCCTCAGGCTGGGAGAGGGATGCCGCTACATTTGCGAGATTTTTACATCTGTGACAGAATTAACTAGGCTGAACAGGAGTTCACTTTCTGTTAGCATGACACAGTTCTTATACTGCCTTAAGACATAGAGTATTAGACAGCTGGCAATAGAAGGGGAGCTAGTCTGTTGCCTCTGCACGATGTCCAAAAAGGAATAAGGAGGGACTTAGGGAGTATTAAGTGAGGGAGATTACTCGGTGTCAGTGACTATTCTAAGTACCATGAGCAGACTATAACATTGTACAAATCTGCCAGTGAGGTCTGGCCCAGAGTACAGCAGTGCCTAGAACCTGCAAAATGGAGGAAGACGTTATTTCAGTAATAACTAGCACATTACTGATTTGTGCACATTACCTACTATTCAACTTGGACAGTTGTGTGTTTAGCATAACTGAGTGCATTTAAAGCAAGCAAAAAAATCAAGAAAATCAGATAGAAATTTGAGCCAATAGTGCTCAGCTACCTAGAAATAGTTGAATTAAACTACTATCACTAGAATAAATAATATTGTCTCCAAAATGCAAGTGCAAAGAACCAAGAAGTCAAGTACTGAAATTCCAGAAAATAAAGTGCAATTACAGCAAAACAACAGCAAATTTTGTAATCCACTATTATCCCATTAAAACATATAACATGGCTACTTATATGCAACTCAGACTTGGCGGAATACACAGAGGTTCAGCAACCTCAAACTTAGTATATCTTCCTTTTTAACACTTATACTTGCATTGTCTTGAGGGCTGCAACTATAATCTTTGGGGTTTCATCATCAGTATGGTAATATATAGCAGGAGTACTAGATATTGGACTCATAGAACACATCTATGAGCACACACCAACATAGTGCGTATGCACATATTCGATTGAGCATGCAGAGGCACACTCCTTGTGGTAGGCAGCATGAAGTGGAGCTCTAAATGCAGCTGCAAGGCTGCTGTTGTTTCTACTATGGGAGGAGTAGGCTATTCCCATGACTAGTAAGCTGCCCTTCTCCTTATCACTTGACTCTTACCATTAGGAAATTAATGGGCCCTAATGCTTTCTTTTTGCTCAGAGATGCCTGCCTTTTGCCACATGAAATAAATGGGATGATTGGGTACAGGTAGGGGAGCCATTAAGGTAGCCTGCTGATTAAAACAATTAAGCTTTGGGTGCACTCTGCACCTCTCTTGAAAAGGTTACAAAGGTACAGACTGATGTGAAAAAGACCATTAACCAAGAGAACCAAGAGATTACCTTGAGACCTCCGACAGCCCAAGAAGGAAGACCATAGAGCATATGCAGGCTGATATTAGGCCAGATGTTCCTTAGTATAAGAAGGACTAAGACCATGAAGGACCAAATAAACCAAAAAATAAGTATCTTCTTCTTCTTCTTTCGGCTTTTCCCGGTTACCACACTAGCAATGAGTATAGGCTCCACAGAATTAGCACAATACAGTGGAATCTATACATCCCCTTCAACAGCTAAGCTGCAGAGATCTGTAATAATGGTGAAGGTCTGAATTTGGAAGCATAGATATCTCAAATTATGACAGTAATGTCTACAGGAAGCCAGTATGATAAACCACCATCAGATCAGCAGGTGGAGTAATGTCTTTGATCAGAACAATAGTCCTCAGATAGAAACAAAAGGACTTGACAGCAGAGATCATCAGGTCCCTCTGAGTGAGCCATCAGTATGAACCACCCCTAAAATCTGTATCTTTGACACAAATTCCAGTTAATCTTCACTATAAATAATATATGATATCAAGGCAATCAACACTGGAGAAGATACGTAATCAATAGTAGCATAAACAACCATCTCAACCATCCTGGACTTATTGCACTTCAGCTAATTATCACTATCCAGTTGCAGATACATTCCAGGTCTACAGCTAAACTTTCCAACGTCAGCACAGGTTCCAGAGGGATAGTTAGGTACAGCTGTATAAAATGAGTAGAATAATAAATGATATTGTAAACCACATGCTCAAATTATATCTGATGGTGGGAGCATAGCCAAAGAAAAGAGCAATGAACTCAAAAATTGAACCCTATGATATTCCACAGGTCAGTCAGTAGTGACAGAAGGAATTAACCTTGAACACCAGTCTGTAAATATGTCCGGAAAAGGAACAAAGGCACAATTCCAACACAATGTACGTGATGCCACAATCATATCCCTGATAATTCAACCCAATCCCATGGTCAACCATGTTAAATACTGTACCCATGATATATGTAAAGGAACTGATAACTCCAGTCTTAACCTTCTTTAGATCCATGGCTTGAATAGTGGAAAATGTTAAACCTGCCACAAAACTGATCAGGAAGAGGCCACTGTACAACATATAAACTGGGGACACTGTTGCAAAAAGGATCCTTGGTTGGAATCATGCAAGGTTTCAGGAGTGATCACTAGGTACATTTTGCTGAATAAGTCTGCTATAATACCACACTTGTTTTTGATAGACAAGGTATTCAAGTAGACAACTCTGTCCATAGATACAGGACAACAGGCCTCACTTACTCTTCCTGATGGACAGTGGAATCTATGGTTACATGAAACATAAATATATCACAAGAATCTTGACCACATTTCACCATATAGTGAGAGTAATGTAACGCTGGAATTGGCCAATGTCTTGACTACACACATCTATGATGTCACCAGTGACAAACATCAGCCCCTGTACCTACTGCAAATTCCCAACCACCTGCAGGCAGAAGTAATGCCAACATGATGGCTGGGGAGCAGAAAAGATTATGCTTCAAAGAGCAGATCCTGACTATAGTTACGGAAACCCATAACTTAGCAAATAAGGTGACAAGTTCATAAATGGGTAAGCAACTGAAAGAGCAAAGCAGACTCAAACTACTACATTAAAGTAAAAATATAATAAAAAGAACATCACAGATATAAAAAAAACATTCAGACAGATGAATCATAAATTAAGAAATAATAGAGTAGCCATAATATTTCAAATATTAAAATCCACCAGTTTACACCAGTCAGGTGATGTATTAAGGTGGAAAAATTAAAATGTAAGCAGGAATGAAATAAAGATAAAAACACTAGCGAGCCCAATCAGCTGCATTCAAGAAGAATACATTTTGAAGGAGAATGTGTCAATAAGCTGCCAGATGTGCCAAGAAAAGGAAGTCAATCCAGGGCCACTTTGTACACACACAATGGGAAAGTGTCCAGCTGAATCATTTCATGGAAGCTTTGGGAGGATAAAGTTGAAGAAACCATTGATGATGCCTCAAAATTAAAGAAAACAGGCTGACAAACATGAAAAAAGTCACATAAAACCCAAACAGATATGCTGAAATGATAGTGTAAAGCTGCTTTGAATGTTCAGTGCTTTTACCCCTTGCAGAGATGCTTCAGTATAAAAATACAGATATAAAAATCTTGCAACTCTTTGCCCAGATATCAAAAATCAATGGGACTTGGGACTGGGTACTGCAAATCAGTCCCAACATATTACGAACCTCTAAAACATAGCATCTGATTGATATATTGTATACATAAGCATATATATGATATATTGTATACATAAGCATATATATGATATATTGGATACATAAGCATATATATATATATATATATATATATATATATATATATATATATATATATATATATATATATATATATATATACATATATATATATATAGAGTTAATTTCTTAATCTACCAAGCAGGCTCATTTTGGTACCCTTTTTAGGCATAACCCAAGTGTACAGGCACATGAATATTGTCACAGTTGACAGATTTTCATTTAACATTTGTTAACCAGTAAAGTCAAACTTGGAATGAACCCAATTTTCAGCAGAGCCCCAGGGAGAAATGCTCCAGACACATGTCTTTGTAACATGGGAGGAAACAAGAGCACACAGAGGAAACCCACATGAATGCAAGGAGGACATGCAGACTCCACACAGAAGGTACCCCAGCTAAGAATCGAACTGGAGAACCTCGTGCTGTGAGGTGACAATGCTACCACTGCACCGCTATGGATATTTGCAAAATGTGATGTGATAACTTACAAAGCCGTAATTATATAGTTGAAAAACAGCACATGTCTATACACACACACACACATATATATATATATATATATATATATATATATATATATATATATATATATATATATATATATATATATATATATATATATAGGTATATATCGAGAGAGAGAGATGAAAAACAGCAAGTTACAAATGTAATCACAGTAATATTCAATGACAAGTAATTTGCTTTTACTAGGTGAAGATATGGTTCACTCTGACATGTTTATATAGAATTTCAGAATATTAATAAGCCTTTATCAATATGGCTGCAGCTTAAGTTTCTTATAGGTGACCCAGCAGCTATTCTCTGAACTTTGCAAGATTTTTGGCTGGGAGAGGCACTGTCAGATAGCTGAGACAATTTTTTTAAAGCTGTTTTTCCTAGTGACAATGGAGAATGGTAGTCAATTGAAAGCTAGTGTTGTTGTCTTGCTTTCTAAGATAGTAGAGGGAGGGTTTGATTTTCAGTGTGTTTTTTGAGATTATAATATGGTTATTTAAGGGTAATGGAGGATGATGCTAAGGTAGAATTTACTGTAATAGGTAACCAGTTTGCTTTTCAAATGGAGTACTGCAATGTTTCTTTCTGGCAGCCAGACTGATAAACACATAGATGATGCTTACTGTTATCTGAATGCTATTTGTATTTTGTGATTAATTTCAGAGTACAATAGGAACAGCAAACTTTAGATATGGGACAAATGAAGTAATGCTTGGGCATGCTAGGGTTACCAACTTAGTGGCAGGCTTATATTTGGGAATGCAGTTGCAATTGTTTTGAGTAAACTTTGAAGGAATGTTTAGGGTCCAATATCAGTCAGTGGTGCTTATACTGTGGAATCTGGGTTATTTTAATATTTTCAAGAATAACTATATCAAAAGAGTTGCTGTTTTATTATTTTTGGGGAGTTCCAAATGACATGATGATAGTTATAGAAAATGTCCAGACAGAACTGAATTGGAGAACCACATACTGTGAGGCTGCATTGCTAACCACTGTGCTCTCCTTATTAAAGCATAATTTAACTATTATCAAAATACAGTCATGAGTTAACAAATGTAAAGACTCACAGCATATCCAGTTTAAAATGTTTAATATTTTATACATTTTAAAGCAATTTTATTAAAATAGTCATAATGTCCAGCTGCTGTAATTTTCTGTGCACAGTATTATATACTATAAAAGAAGTGTTGAAAATAACATGTTATACCAACACAAATTCTTGTGTGATTTTTGAAGTACCAGACTGTGCAGGCTTTTGGGTTCCCATGTTATAACACCATCTCAAAATGCTCCCCAAATCACACTGTATTGCTTTAATATAAATAGGCATTCTGAGTTTCCTTACTAGCTTTTTAAAGATATGACTACTTTTCTGCATGCCATTTTGTAAACGTGGATTTACACAGAAATAATTTTCTAGGAAATACATATTAGAGTTCAGCTGTGCATTTTCATGGTGGATTATAGCTATCCATCTATCCATCCATCCACCTTTCGATCCATTCATCCATCCATTTAATCGCAACCCCTTTTCTCTATTTTTCCACATGGGATTAAGGTATGTTATCAACAGTTACAACCATTTAGAGCCAATGTTCACACCACTGGGTGACTAGCTCTGCCATGGCTGTTATTCCATACTGCACACATTTATGTATATTCACATCTACAGCCAGTTTAGAGTATTCAATCCACCTACCGCATGTCTGTGGAATGTGGGAGGAAACAGGAACACCTAGAGAAAACCCAGACAGACACAGGGAGCACATGCTCTCTACAGACTGAAAGCATCTCAACCTGAGATCATATATTTGCTAAAAGTCAGGCTAAACAACACAGATCTCACCCAGTAACTTTTCAGTACTCCAGTAATTTAACATAGAGGTTACCAGTACAGGACAACTTTTAGCCAACTACAGCTTTATGGTGAGCATTGGAGAACCACATTTATTACAAAATGCTGAAGCAATGTTGTTTGTCTTTCGGCTTTTCCCAGTAAGGGGTCGCCACAGCAGAACTCCGGTCCACTAATGATTGGCAGTAGATTTTTTATGAAACGCCGAGGTGCCAGCTCAACGCTCAACCTTCAACGAAGGCACGCCCATTTACACACGCATGTCTTTCGAACGCTACCCAACCGCAGGGAGGACATGCAGACTCCACACAGAAGGCACTCCCAAGCCACACGAGAATCAAACGGGAGAACCTCTTGCTGTAAGGTAACAACGCTACCACCGTACCACCATGGCATCAAGTTCTGCATTGTTTTATATACTTAACATCCGTGCAACTATAAGTCAAATTAAAACTGTGTGAATGCAATGTTTTTATTTTAATGCATGGCTTGCTATGTAGCTAATTAGCTCTTTACTGAGTGTTGTACCAATGTATTCTGCCATGCCTTAGTTGCAGTTTTATGGTGTCTAACAAAATGTACAAGTGACAGCAAAATATAGTTCAAGAAAACACTTGCATTATTTGACATGCTTAACATAAATCAAGTTTAGTTTCTTTACTTTGTAGCATACAAAGAATATTTGTTTTTTAATTATTTTCTAATTCTAATTAATTACTGCTTCAAGTAATCCATTTGCTGTGCTTTGCTCTGTCTAGATAAACCAAGATATTATCTTTACATATAATAATGTGTGCACTTACAAAGTTATTGTAACAGTAGTCTCCCTTCGAATGTAATCAGAAAGCATCAAGTAGAGAATTTCTCAGGAAATCCGTATATATTTTCCATTTAAAGGAAGAATGGCTTTTAAAATTGTGAAGAATGTCAAGCAACAAACTTAAACACAGTTTGTGTCAGTGGCAACTCTTGATCACTCTAGATAAACAGTTTTTGTGTTTAGTATGCACCATGGTTACTGCAAATACACACCTTTCTTAGTTATCACAGTGCTGCAGCAAACTATAGAACCAAATTACGATGTTTTATTTACTCTGTGGTTTCTTCATTGTCCCAGTTTTTGTCTGACATAATGTATCAATTGTATCTACAAAATAAATTAATTAAAGGCCTTTCAAATTTAAGTAACTGTAGTATGGATTATTTCACAAAATGCCTTTGACAGATAATGAAGTGACTATTTTTTCCAAGTACTCTATCTAGTAGGATATAAACATGGTGCAAATGATGGAAATGTATAATCATATCAATATACTTGTGCTATAAAATTAAGCAACAAGAATGTCAAAAGATAAATTGACTAGAGTCTATGATTACCTCTGTAATTCTGTTTAATGCCAGTTACTGCAGTATAGTAGGCCACAGTTTCTAAATGATTTATATTAACACTTGAGGCAAAGTGATATTCAAAGACATATAACTGGGGAAAGAGTGCTCCTTCAAATTGCTAGCAAACATTTGTACAGTAGTGTGTGTGTGTGTGTGTGTGTGTGTGTGTGTGTTTGTGTGTGTGTGTGTGTGTGTGTGTGTGTGTGTGTGTGTGTGTGTGTGTGTGTGTGTGTGTGTGTGTGTGTCCATCTATACATATATATATATATGTGTGTGTGTGTGTGTGTGTGTGTGTGTGTGTGTGTGTGTGCGTGTGTGTGTGTGTATCTGTATGTATATGTGTGTGTGGGGGTAGGATATGTGTGTGTGTGAGAAACTGCCTGAGTGTCTGTGTTATTGTGTATGTGTGTCAAAAAGTGTTGTCATATGTGTGTCTGTCTGAACATATGTATGTGCATATATGTGTGTCTGTCTGCATGTGTGTGTGTGTGTGTGTGTGTGTGTGTGTGTGTGTGTGTGTGTGTGTGTGTGTGTGTGTCTGTGTGTGTGTATGGGTATGAGAGAGCGAAACTGAGTATTTGTGTCATTATGTATGTGTGTCATAACATCTGGGTGTATGTGTGTCTGTTTGAAGATATGTACATATGTATGTGTGCATATGTGTGTGTTTGTGTGTCTCTCTGTATGCGTGTGTGTATATGTGTGTCTATCTGATGGTCCATCTGCATGCAAATGTGTATATGTACGAGAGAGAGTGTGTGTGTGTGTGTGTGTGTGTGTGTGTGTGTGTGTGTGTGTGTGTGTGTGCCCATAGTGTGTGATACACTAGTATCCTATCCAAGACTACACATCTGTGTTATGTGCATGGTATTCTTGGATTAGTTCTGGTTCCTCTTCAACCCTGTTAAAAGATTGCAGTAATAAATGAATGCTTTTTAATATTTTGTGTTCCCTGCAGATATTCACCCATTTCTTCTACTGACATTTTCCTCTTATTTTCTATATGGCGATGTTATCTGACAACATTTCTCTGCCTTTAGTAGTTCACACTGTAAATGACTTTGTACCACAGTGATACATGTCAAATCTCATGATTACACAGAATATGTTATTAAGTTACTGTCATCTTTTCTGGGCATATCTACATAGACCAATACATCCCAGCCCAGCACCATCATGACAGATATTAGTTTAATGCATTAGTCACATTGCTATATGAGATAAAAATTATTAATTTACAAGTAACTTGTCTGGATATTGGTCATCGTATAGTATGCATTTAACATACTTGCCCTCTGCCACAGTATGCACTACTTCCATTTAGATTATTCCATTTCTACCTTCTGTGTTCGTCTATCAGTGGATAAGAGTAGATATAAGACCATTCTCATCTACCTTCTTCTGTCAGGTGGTCCCAGATATGGAGGCACAATTCGGAATCTTCATTTGCTGTGGTTTATTATATGCTACATGAATTGCATATTGAAAGGTTAAGCAGTTTTCTCCACACCCTCATCATATTCTATATAATTTCCATTGTCATACAAGCATAACCCTTATTGTGCACCTCAAAAATTTAACTTTCAGGTGTCACCTTGAAAGCCATCAGTTTTGCCCAATTGTTCTCTCCCATTTGATAAAAGCTAAACAAAATATGCTCACAGGAAGAAAAATGTGGAACTAATTTAACTCCATCATTTAACAGAGTGGGGCTCCTTTTTGTCATCTCTAATATACACAGAGCTATCTATCTGAGACAAATGATTTAACTCATTTACAGAGTAATAGCTTAGGAAAGGGAACACAATATACATTTCATGACATTGAAACTAAGGCCTAAGTCTCTCTTCTGGTGTCATGTGCTGACACATGAACTAAAGGAACATTTATAACAATATTCTATTTGTTGAAGAGCTAATCAAAAGGGAATCTATGGTTATCAAAATTGTTCAATGTTTGTGCTCACTATTTTCAATGATTCTATTCCTTTGATTTGCAGCTTTTTGCAGATAGTTTATTACAGAATATATTAAAATAATTTTGAAGTCCCAGAAAAATTTCTGTTTTGTTTCTAAACATACATGTTTAATCTATATCAGCAAAAGCACAAGTTCATCATTCAGTAAACATATCTATAATAATGTACATCATAATAAAAAGCCCACCAGTACCTCATCCTGCCTTCTTTCCACTGGTTGTTCATAAAACAGATGAAATTTACATTGGCATTCCTGGCTGCTATGGGAGGGAATGCCAGATAAACTGTTTAAAATTGCTATAAAGTTATAAAGTATTGTTACTCTAACTATATGAGAATATTTAAGTACCAGACATGATGGAGGATGAACACAATTTTTGTAACGCACTTTGTGTGGCATTACCTCACTAACTCATTCCTTGATCTGTACTATACCTCCTTCCTGTCCTTGCATGCCGTATGTGCTTTCAGCAAATGTAAAGACCAGATGACACAGTGTAAGTGAAGGTTTTATTTGTGCACTAACCCTGCTCTACAATATACTAACTCCATAACAATCACATATAGAATTAGCATAGAGGAAATCTGCATTTCTTTCTCCTCAGGGCAAGTGTTAACATTTTGGAGGCCCCCAGCAGATGATAAGCTGGGGGCCTCCTAGGCACTTTCAGTACAAGTAACATCCTGTCAATGCCATCTCTCCTAAGCAATCTTTTAGCTCGTACTGCAAACATTTAGGAGTAGTATGCACAGACAGACCTGTAGCTACAAGCTCTTATATTACAACAGGCCCATGTACCACACTATGTTGACCTGTCTAACAAAGGGACACTTACAGTTACTGGCATTTAGTTGCAACAATGGCAAATTACAACAACTCTATGTACAGGTCTGGACTTAAAGTGAAATAATGACGAGGTCTACTGTTTCAACACCCCCCCATACACCCTTCAGTCCTCTCTTCTGCCCGCCCTCCGGTGAGATCCCCATAACATGCACGTTACTTTTTTCTTTCTTTAATCACATTTTGCCTTACTCTCAGCTTTTTCAAAAAGCCATAACTTTCTGTATGCTTTGAGGTGCATTTTAAAGTGTTTTCTTCTTTTTATACAACCTTTTCATCCAATAATGGCTTGAACAGAAATTATGATTAAGGAAAGAAATTCACTGTTGCTGTTCAGCTTTAGTTTTCCTTGCATCATTTCAACATACCTTTCCTGAACAGGACAGCACAGTAATAACCATTTAGGAAATAACTCAAATAAGCAGGGTCCAAGAAGCCACAGGTTTACAGATGGTCTGAGATGCATTTTAGAGCATTTTCTCAACATTTTACTCCAATAGTGGCTTAAACAAAAATCACGAAAAAGAAAAGAATTTCAGTCTTATTTTTTGCCCTCAGTTCAAACACAAGCTATAATGACTTAGTGTGCGCGCCTCTAAGGTTTGACTGTGATGAAAATTAAAGTTGTAATAACCACACAATCTCCAGCCCCTCATAACCTGTACCAGCTTTCTGTACACACACATTTGAGCAGAGCTGGTTTTGGAATGGGTGTGGGTGAAAACAGAGGCTGTTATCAGCTTTATCCTAAAAGGGTCATATCTCAGCACCATTCAGGTTAAACAGTGCATTCAGAAAAATTGATACATTTTGTCTCCAACCAGCAACAGCTTTTGTGGAGGCCCCCACAGAGAATCAAGGATGATTAAGGGAATCCCCATTATCCATTTAGACAGTCTGGTGAGTCGGGGCCACCAGACTCCAAGAATATCTAAGTGTCTGAATGTTCTGTAATATATTTTATGTCTTACGTTTGAAATATAATTACTTGTTAGGCACATTTTTTACTAATACACAGAAGAATAATGTCTGTGTCCTGGCATTACTGGGTGCACTGCACACACACACACAGACGCGCACAAACGCACACAAGCACGCACACACACACACACACACACACACACACACACACACACACACACACACACACACACACACACACACACACACACACACACACACACACACACAGCAATACATTGTGCAATGCTGGTACTACTACATGAGATCAGTGAATGCTATTTAGCAGTCACCAAACAGCAGCAGGGATAAGTCACTTTTATTTACCTCAATGAAGAATAATGCATACCTGTCACTGTCCCTGATTTCAGAGATCGTCCCTGATTTTGTTCATACTTCTGATTTGTCCTTTGTAAGAAGTTTGATTTGCTGGTAAGTCTTTCAGGATTACAAACAGTCAATCAATCCAGACATCTGAGTTTTATACTTTTGTCCAAAAATGCATGTTGATGCAAAAGATGTTATTCGAGTAACTTTTTAAGTGAAGTAGAGTAATATTTAAATGTATTCCTGATTCTGAGCCTTTATTCTATTATTTTTTGGATTACACTGAATTCTTGAGCAAAGAAATTGAGAGTTATAATATCTGGTGTTCTGGTATTATTTATAAAACTACCTGATGATCAGAAACATCAGCTCTTCTTAAAATCCAAAGTTTGCACTGAGGTAAGTCACTCTGGGCTGCTGATCCCTCTAGTGCTTATGTTGCTCATGTTCATTATCAGCTTCATCCTAACAGGGTCATAACTCAGCCCTGTTCATGTTAAAGAGCATAATTAGGAAGTTAATACATTTTTTCTCATTCATTTTTCCCCAGTCAGCAGTAGCTTTTGTGGGGCCCCCACACAGTCAAGGATGATTAAGGGGGCCCCCCTGCAGCCACGGGTTTTGCAGGGACCTAAAGCTGGCCATGTAGTTAGTTTTAGTGGAGAAAATGTCCAACAGCAGGGTTTAACTAAGCCAGGGGAACTATGTCAGTAGTAAGGTATTTAATGGAATTCTGATGCCTGTTACTTGACAAAACACTGTTACTACAACCAGAAATATCTTTGTATTTTAAGGGAGATATAAATAAGAGTTATTACCCTTGTGGTTTATTAAGTATACAAGACTACTGTAGTAGCTTTTGTTGGTTTTACATACATGTAATATCAGGATAACATAACTTGCTGTGATTGGGGCCCCAGGAAGAGGGGGCCCGCAGCGACCGCAGGGTTCGTTAGTGCCTAAAGCTGGCTATGTTTCTCCTAGTTATCTGCCAGATATTTAAGGTTTTGAACAATGTGTAAACCCTGATGCAATATATATCCTTTTCATGAATTCTTTCACCATAGGTGCAGTTTCAGTCCTTTTTTCCTTTAATATGGCATAGTATAACATGGCTCACATATCAGCTTCTAGCACTTTCATGGTTTACTGATAAATGCCTGATACAATGAGTGTTGCATGAGCTGGTGGGTTCAATGAATATTGCATTGATTTTCTATTGTGGAAATAGAATATGAGCTGTTATCCAGATGAATACAGGACTGTACCAGACTGTCCAAGTTCAGCTTAATGATATCAAGTGATATTTCTGAAGGAATGGGTACTTTAGATTGTCCATGCCTGTGCGTTTTCATTTCTGCTGTTTTGACCTTTTATGTTAAAGCAGCCCTATCACATCATTTACATTTTGCACAAATTTGTAAAGCACAAATATCAGTATTCAGACATTTGTAAAATGAATAAAATTAAAATTGCATGATACTTTGTGATGTCCACAGAATTAAATATTTCTGTGCAAATCTTCCTTTATTTGTAAGAGTTCTTAATATCCCAATTTCTGATGGAAGGAAATATGTGCCACTGTATGAATTCATAAAGCATTTTAACAGTAAATGTATCTTTTTGACAATACACTCAGTGTTCCACATGATGGGGTAATTCCAAATACAAGGTCTCACATAAGGCTCATAAATAAACGTATTTTTTGTGCTGTTGTACTGTTGAAAGCATTTTTGTTTCATTCAGTTCTGAAAAATTATATTTCCCTGAAAACAATACAGATTCAAAGTACAGCATGCATTTGGCAGACATTTGTTGCTGTGGTACTGTAGCTTATGTTATTATTGAGAAGTAGGCATAGGAATATTTGAATTCAAGGATGGAACACAGTATAAATCGTCAAGGATTTTTTTCTTTGAATCTTTTTTTAATCAAAACTACTTCTTTGAATACACATATAAAATAAAGCAATTCTTCCTCAATGCTGTGCACATGTGCATTCAAACTGACACACATCTGCATTATTATAATAATACACAAAACAGAAAAAAGGTGACGTATAAATCCAGAAAAGGCAATAATAGGAAGGGAAACAAAAGAATAGGTAGGAAAAAGGGGCCTCTATCAGACAGGTTATTTAATTTGCATAATTCATATATTTTGGCATGATGGACTTTCATCCCTCATAACGATATAAACTAAAGTTCCATAAAAGGTACCTATTATATAATTATGTACATTTAGGTCATCTGAAGCTATTCTTAAGCAATTAAAGCCGCTCAAACATTTCATGACATTATTCACAAATACATTAGATATTAGCTATGAGATTAAAAAAAAAAAACTCCCAATGCATTATAGACCACTTAATGACTTAGGCTGCTCCTTCCAAGATGAAGTTATACCAAAAGGAGGAATCACCTACTCTGCAAAAGGTTGCACATTAAACCACTGCATACGTACCTTTTAAATTGTTTCACTGAGTGTTCTCAGTCTAATTTCACCATGATGCACATACACTGCACTTTTTGAGCAACCAGTCAGTGAATCAAGAGGTTAATTAGTCTGTTAGCAAGAAACAATGCAAACTTTAATAGTCATTGCTTTACTGCTGACAAATCCAAGTTATAAAAAAGATTCAACTATGAAGCTATTATGATGACCATTGCTAATTCTGACTCATCTTTTGAATATCAATTAAAAATGTTTCAGATTGGGACAAGGAAATACAATATGATGTTTTTCATATTGATCATTGCTGCAGTAGCCTTAGGTATATGGGGTTATACCCTGCCAAGGATATAACAACCGGCCAGCTTCCAAAGCTTCAGGGCACCATTCACGCACCAAAACAATCAAGCAACTTGAGCTGAGCTGACTAGAAGACATATCTGAGTATGAAGCTCTTCAGACTTTTACTGCTACTGAAGAGTACACTCATATGAGGCTTTTGAGGATTGACAGTCATTTTGTACTTTCCTTAGTTGGTCAAATACGTTCCTTTTGGGGAAAAAAATACATGTTCTTATTTTTTACTGATGTTTTATTACTTTCCTATTCAGGAAAAGTTATTTTAAAGGTTGGAATGTTGTGTTTTAATAGACTGTCTTGAGACCGTAACATACTTTTATATGGAACACTTGTTTCTGTCAGTTTAAAAGTAGTGTTATCTAACTGCTAAACTATTTTCTGTGGAGAAATTTTGTTTATTTTAAGGCTGAGGCATTGCCATAGTGTTTGAAAATGCTTTTTACTGTGTTTTTTTGTCAAAAATGTAACATAACATTTATAGACTGGTAGTATTACTGGCATTGTTTATTTTTCCCAGAACAGAGGCACTATTTTCGGCCTTACCATGGAATAGATTGTATCTCCCACAGTTGGTCCTTCTTTCAGCCATAAAAAGAAAAAGTTAAGCAAACAGCCTATGACACCACAGCAGGATTGCAATTTTCCTCAGCTGCAGATGGCCATGTCTTGTAGCTCAGATCTCTCATCTTTTACTCTGCATCCCTTGGATGTAGCACCTACAGCCGCTATATACCAGGGGTTAGCCACATCCTCAGTGGGCAAGCGATAGCCACATTTGTCGGTCCTGGGAGGGGGAATAGAGAAGGTTTCCCTGTTGTGTCAGAATGTTTTGCCCATCCCTGGGGAAGCAGTGGCTGCCATTAGTGATATGGTTGGTCCTATTTTTTCCTGTCAAAAAGAAACAGAATACCAATCATGTATCTACTCCTCCTCAAATTTCTTTGGATAGGAATAGTTTACTCAGGGTTGATTCAGGTTATTGATCCTACTTGCAGACTAGTTTCCAGTAAAAGAAAGAGTGACACGTCTTTTCCTGAAGAGAATGAAGATTCTGAATCTGACCAGAAAGTTGCAGGGATAGATTCAGGGTTTTGTCTTCAGATTTCTGATTCAGAGTCAGAGGAGAGCTCTTTTTCTGATTCTCCCTGTGTGGTGGTCTCTTTCACTGAGACTATTGCTAGAATGTCCCAATGTTTTCAGTGGGAGAAAACAGAGGTTTCTCAGTCCCTCAAAAAAATACTATGAGTTGTTACAGAAAGGTTTTCCAGAATCTACACTTGTTCTTCCTGTCCTGTCTGCTTTAGAGAATCTGTCTTTCTGCCAGCAATCTTCCTGTTAGCCAGCCAGCTGTCCTTAAAAGGCAGGTAAGATACATAAAGTTTGTCAGTCTTTTAAATTTTTATACTTTGTTCCCAAACCTAACTCAGCAGCTATAGCCTTAGTTGACTCTGCTGATAAGCACTTGATTAATTCCATCCCTACTCTTTCTAATAAGGATGGGAAAATTATTGGTAGGCATGTGGAAAAAGTGTGCACTTTTGCAGCTTTGAATTTCAGTATTTTAAATTGCCGGGTTCATATGTTAAAGTTTATTCTGGCATGTTTTGATATGAGGAATGCTTTATCTACAGTTTCTTCTTTTCAAGAAAAATCTGCTTTAAATAAATTAGTTTTGTTCTATTGCACAGGTCACTACTCATTGCAGTGTGTGTATGACTCTGTTGATATTTCTTCCAGGACTATGGGCACTTGTAAGGTTTTAAGGAGGTTTGCTTGACTGCATTCTCAGAACCTCCCAGATGATGTTAAAAATAAGACCTTAAATTCTCCCTTGTTTAGAGATTTAGTGTTTGGTGTCACTGCTGCAGAGATGATGAAAAAGTGTAATGAAAGGGGCAAGCTATTTCAGGGAATCTCTAAGATTTTTCAGCCCTCCTTTTACAAACAGTTCAAGGGATTTTCTTTCTTCTCATTAGATTTCGACAAAAAAAAAATAGAATTAAAAGAATTACAGTAAACAGAAGAAGTTTCAAACCTCCCAAAACCAAGGACACCCTAACAAGTCTGAATGAGTATTCAAGAGGCCTTGTGATCCCCTTGCACGTTGGCCGTCTTTCACTTCCAGAAGGTCTGAATTTCAGTTTTTCTCTTTAGCAACAGATTGTTTCAGACAAATGGCTTATGAAAATCCCAGACGTCAGGTGGGAGGAAATTCCTCCTTTCCAGGTAGTCATTCCTCTTCCTACAGATTATACTGTTTTATTTCCACCTGTTCTTCATCACATGCTGCCCCCAAGGAATGATAGAAGCAGTTCCTTTTTCCCAGATGGGGAAGGGGTTTTATTCAAGGATGTTCCTATTCCCAGAAAAAAACAATGCTTAAAGGCCAGTTCTGGATCTTTCTTTGATCTTTTTGTTAATATATGAGGGCCATAATGTCTCCAGCATATGCATACCTTACAACTTGATGGTAGGAGTAGATATACATTAGGATTTTTTCGATAGTCTAATATTTATTATTCTGATCTATCATTTAAATTAAAAAAGAGTAACCAAAAGTATCTTTATTTAAATTTTTACCATATGAATACAATCTGATGGTTATGGCAAAACTAATTTGTTTAGGAAATAAATTTATAAAAAAAAAAAATCACTTGCTATAGCAATATGTTTGACATCCATCTGATATTATCACACATAAACCAAGGTCACAACAGTTAAGAGTGAAACCTATCTGTTCTGGTATTATGGAATATCATTTATCAAGCATGAAGGCAGGGTTTTCACTGAAGGCTTATTGAAGACACCTTGGAAAAATATGCAAAGATAGGTATGACTTAGTTATAAAGATTCAGCTAATGTAGATATCTTGAAGGGGATATCCTTTGTGACCACTTATTATCTATAGAGAATATAATTACAGAAAATATTAATCAATTTTGACATGTTTTACAGAGTATTCTCATATTAAATTCACTATTTGTTTAAGAAGTTTTAAGATGCCTTTTTGAACTGACAGTGCTGTAGGACAGCCTACATTTAGTAATAACAATTTAAATAAAACAATAGCTAGACATTTTGTAAAGCCAATTTTGCTTGTGTTTATTGCAAGCACATGAAATGGCATATAACATTTCAGTTTAGCCTAATGAGAAAAGATAATCATATGCAACAGTTTATTGATTTTTAGTCTCAATTTGATATTTATCTTGCTTTGTGTACATGTATCAGATCTTATTTTAGTAAAACAGATGTAGTCCTTAGAAAAAGAAAAGGAACATCTAAACATCCTATAAAATGCAAGACAAAGAAATAAGATTATATCTCTCTGTCTTTTGGCTTTTCCTGGTTAGGGGTCGCCACAGCCAATCACCTTGTCCATGTATGATTGGCAGTGGAGTTTTATGGTGTCGAGTTGCCAACCCGGCACCCAACCTTCCACAGAAGGCACATACACACACACCATCATGCCTAGGGCCAATTTTAGTATGTCCAATCCACTTGTAGCATGTCTTTGGGGATGTGGGAGGAAATCAGAGCACCCAGAGGAAACCCACACGACCACAGGGAGGACATGCAGACTCTGCAAAGAAGACACCCCAGTTGAAGATCGAACCGGAGAGCCTCTTGCTGTGAGGTGATAATGCTAACTGCTGCACCACCGCGGCCATCTAAAGAAATAACATTATATAAACATTAAACATTTATTTCTCAATAAGACTGAAAGCAGGTGCTCATTTTTTTTGCATTAAAAGATTATATCATAGTTAATGTGGTAGTGCATTAAGTAATCAACTGAGCCATGTGAGAAATACTGGATTTATTCTTCATAATATTTGAGAGTACTAGGTCTTAATGATGCTTTTGAGCTTAAAGATTTTTCAAACGTGGTAAGGTATGATTGTCTACTGTATTTGCTGCTTTGAGATTTTGGTGGCCTCTAGTGGCCAAGATGAAATTAGTTGAAAATACTGTACATTGATTTTAATTTAATATATCGGCATTTTTACATTTACGTAAAAAAAAAAAAAATATATATATATATATATATATGTGTGTGTGTGTGTGTGTGTGTGTGTGTGTGTGTCATGTTTAATGATAACACCAATACTATAGATTGTGTAACTGTGAGAATAAAGACAGCCTTGGAACATTTAGTATAGACCAACCAAACTCAAGTACTGATAACCTAGAGGAATTCATACATTTCTTGCATGAAATGAAGGAGGGAGGAATAATAGTGGCTGGGGACTTAAATTTACCAGAAACAGACTGGAATAATTTTAATTCAACAACATTACTAAAGAAATTATTCATAACATATGTTTGGGAATAACAACTGCAAAAAAAAAAAAAACTACCTGGGAATACGAAATATCCTAGACATTGTTTGTTTTCCTAAAGAAATTACGGTACTTTTCCTTTAACGGGGCAACAGCTTTCTTCTCCTCGATTCTTACCCATACCTTCTTCTGAGGAATAGTTTCACAGTTTGATCAGTAACAGTTGTCTTTTGCACACAGAAAAGGTTTATAAAACTTCCAATGTTGACAATTTGTAAACATTTTTTGCCATCAAAAAATGAGTACGGATGTTCAGTTTTTCCTGTTTGTTCCTCAGCTGGAAAGGTAGGGATCATGCCATACTTGCTAAAGTGAAATTGGAGAGCTGTGCTCTTTATTAATTAACTGTGATCGAGCAAGTCTCACTGTTGAATAACAGCAGTTAATGGGTGTTTTCAATAAAACTCAGATAGCTTTTGGATTCGTCTATTTTGGATTTGGAAAAGGTGAGAGTTGGGTGCATCACTTGCAAGAAAAAAATGAAAAAAATCCTACTATTGCTTTTGCACATTTTAATTCTGCTGCAGTGATCGTAGATGTAAATCAGGGACGTCGCTGAAATTCAAGGACGTTTGAGAGGTATGCCCCTTAGGCATGCACCACTTCTGCATACTGTTCCCTGCCAAGTTCTGAAATTATGAACACAGTCATCCAGTTTGAGTGGTTCAGTAGCAGTAGCAACAGGGAGAGTTAAATATATCACAAAAATACAACTGTCATTACCACAAAACCATTAACAAGGCCAAGAAAGCTGCTGCCCCATTAACGGAAAAGTACCGAAATTACTGTTACTTCATGTTAAGTTTTACCACCATTGATGTGCAGTGCTGATGGGGTTTAAAAGGCTAATTTGTTGCTATTTAAGTCTGCCAAATTGAAATCTAAACCAACGCACAGAAGATTAATTACAGATTACATGGAAGCAACAGGTCACTATGTAAAACTCATTGGAGTGATATGTTCAGTAGAAAAACTGCAGAAGGAATATGGAAAGTTTCGAAAGAGAAATTGAGTGTAAAAATAAAAAAACATCTACACTGAAAAGATTGAGACAAGAACATCAAACAGACACAAGAACGATGGTTATCAAAACCGAAAGTTACAAGATCAAACCGTCATTTTGCATTAAGTACCAGCATAGCACTAAAACAGATGGAGTTTTTAAACCTAAGCAACACTTCTCAAGATGTAATAACATCCGCAACTGTATGTACATTCTTATGCATAATAATTACAAATCAGCTACCTTTTTTTAAATTTATGCAGAGAGATAAGCCCCCCTGCAAATTATATATATATCAATGCCAAGATCACACTACAGTGGGGAGAAGGTTGCATTTCCCAGAGTACACTGTACAATGATCTCCATTAAAAAGCTAAGAGGTTTAAAAAAATGCACAACATCCACAGCTGGTTTTTCAGTGTATTGACTTTTGGGTTTGTGTATGTTTGATGTTCTAATGTTTCTATATTGTTGTCTCACTGCTTTCAGTTTTGATGTTATGGTAAGTCGACCAACTGATAGGGACCCATCTAGGCATAAAACGTCAGTGGGATATATTTCCATAAGAACAAGATACCTGATTAAGGTGAGAGACAAAAATTATAAGAGATGGAAAAGAAGTAGAACTAAGACTTTAAAACTGAAATAAACACACTGGACAAATTAAGCATACTGTGAGACAAGGTTAAGAAGAATTTGAAGAAAATGTATATAAAGATATTGAGCATAATAAGAAACCATTTTATAGATATATAAGATGAGGAAGGAATAAAAACCTACAAACTGATAAAATGTGTGTAGATTCTAAGTTTTGTTCTCAGACACAACGGATTATAATGATATTTAAAAAATGTTATGCATAACAGTTTGGCTCCACAAAGGTAGTGATAAGTTGTCCTAGTGATATCCAGGTAATCTCAGATACTGGAATCAGATTAGATTATATTGAAAAAGAACTATGCAAACTGGATACATGACCTGATAACACTTCAGCAAGAACTTGTAGTACCTTTAAATTTATTATTTATTAGGTTTCATAAATATGGGGAGATTTCTCAAGATTGGAGATGTGTGCTTACTAAACCTGTCTTTAAGGGAAAGGGGAGTAGAACAAATCCAGAGTAACATAGACCCTTAAGTCTACCTTCATGTTGTGGAAAAATAATGGAGAAGGCAATATTGGATAAGTTATTGTCAGAACTGGAAAGGATGGGACTTGAAACCATATATCAGCATACATATGTTGAAAATAGATCTATTACCACTTGTAACATGAAGTTCTATAACAATATATTAACAGCTATGAATGAAAACTGTACTGTGATGTAATTTATATAGATTTAACTTCAGCAGTTGATAGGGTCATACATAAAACACTGATCAATAAATTAGAACATCTAGGTATTGATTTACTCTTGATAAGATGGATAGCTGCATGGCTTACAAATAGGACATGGCAAGTATCATATAGCAATTGGACAGGTGAAATTCTTGATTGCAGCCAAGGTGTCCCAAAGGGCTCTGTCTAAGGCCCTTACTTGTTTAGCTTGTATTTGTCAGACCTAACTTTTTCATCTGAGGTGTTCTATAGTCTGTATGCAGATAACCTGAAATTGGGTGAACTGATTACATGTGTTACAGATACGGCATATCTGCAAAATAATGACTAAATTGACGATTTGGGCACAGGAGAATAATATGGTGCTAAATACATCAAAAACTAAGCATAAAAACTGTAAATTCATTTAAGGACCTGGATATATGGGTTGATCCAGCTTTGAGTTTTTCTAATCATATCAACCAATTGCCTAATAATTGTTATAGAACTATAGGTTGTATAAAAAGATTTATAAAGTTTAGGAAATCAGAAATGATGATGTCATTGTATGCTAATTATATTAGATCCAAACTTGAGTATAGAACAATAATCTTCTTCTTTCGGCTATTCCCGTCAGGGGTCACCACAGCAGATCAACTGTTTCCATGTCTTCCTGTCCTCTGCATCTTGCTGTGTCACACCAACCACCTGCATGTCCTCTCTCACCACATCCATAAACCTTATCTTAGGCCTTCCTCTTTTCCTGTTACCTGGCAGCTTCATCCTTAGAATCTTTTTCCCAATATACTCTGCATCCCTCCTCAGCACATGTCCAAACCAACGTAATCTTGCCTGCCTGGCTTTGTCTCCAAACCTTCCAACCTGGGCTGACCCTCTAATATGCTTATTCTTAATCCTGTCCATCCTCATCACACCCAGTGCAAATCTTAACATCTTCACCTCTGCCACATCAAGCTCTGACTCCTGCCTTCTTGTCAATGCCACTGTCTCCAACCCATATAACATAGCTGGTCTCACTACCCTCTTGTAGACCTTCCCTTTCACTCTTACTGGTACTCGTCTGTCACAAATCACTCCTGACACTCTTCTCCACCCACTCCATCCTGCCTGTACTCTCTTCTTCACCTCTCTTCCACACTCACCATTACTCTGAAGTATTGATCCCAAGTGTTTAAACTCATCCACCTTCACCAACTCTATGTCCTGCATCCTCACCATTACTCTATCCTCCCTCTCATTCACACACATATATTCTGTCTTAGTCCTGCTGACCTTCATTCCTCTTCTCTCTAGAGCATATCTTCACCTCTCCAGGGTCTCCTCTACCTGTTCCATACACTCACTACAGATCACAATGTCATCTGCAAACAGAGTATGGAATAACAATATAGAAACCTTATAAGAAAGCAAGCATAAGTAAACTGAAAAGAGCAGAAATATACCAAGCATATCCATGGATGTGAAAACTTACATTATTATGAAAGACTAAAATATCTGGAATTGTACAGTGTCTGTTATAGATATATATTTTTTTCAATAATATTTATTTATTTTTAAAAAATAACAGGTGGAAAATTGACATTTTACATATACAAATGGAAAAGAAGAATGTTATACAAATATTCTGCATTCAGATTATAACAAAGGAAGGTTAATCAAATGAATACACTTATTTACATTATGTACATAGATGCTTCAACGGTTCAACAGAGTAAAACATGTTATCTCAGAATGCTTAATATAGGTAGATACTTGTGAGCATATAGCTATTCATGTAGTTTATGAATGCGAGATGATGTGGGACTTCTTAATTATGATGGGATAGGTTTATATGTAATAATCTATACAAGCAAGATATTAAAGATGTGTTCCCAAAGTTTGTAAGAATTAATATTTTGGACTCCTTTGTTAATTATTATTTTATGGGCTAGTATACATTTGATCGCCAGTACTCTAAAGCTCTCCCAAGAATTTTTGGTTGGATTAATCCAGTTAGTAGCTATATAAAGTTTCATTAAGAGGAAGATAGTGATCAGAATCATAGCTTGTTTTTGGATATGTTATTTGGGAGGATGTGTAATATCATAAATTCCCAGGTGAGTGTAGATGTTTGATAGCCCATTTTTTTGCAGTTGCATTTTCAGGGAGTTCCAAAGTTTAAAAACACATTTACAGCTCCAGAACATGTGGAGTAGTTCAGCAGTTTTATCTTTGCAATGTGGACATGTTGGGGAATTATTAGAGTTAAATTTGTGTAAGATAGTAGGTGTGAAGTATGCATTATTGTATATCATGAGTTGGGTAAAAGCCAGTTTTTGAAGGGATATAGATTTTATTGTTAAGTTGATTGCTTGAATTAATTTATGATCATCAGTGGGTGAAAGGTTTTTCCTCCAATAGTCTGATATGAGTATATCTTTCTGGAATTTAATGTCTTTAATCATTTTGTAAGTACATGAAGTATATTTTTTGTTTAGTAGGAGAGTTTTCCAAAGTAAGTTACAGGTTGCTATGTCTTCATTATTAATGCTAGTGTCATGGAGATAGCTTGAACATAATTATTTAATCTGTCTTAGGATCAGTAAATATGATTTGGGGAGATTCAGTTTGTTTCTTGGTTCTTGGACCGAGCAATTTAAGTATGGGTATATGTCTTGTATGGTTATGTTTATTAGGCAAGAGAAGTGTTTTGGGTCTAACATCTGATTGTTTATTTTAAGGTTAGGGTTTTTATGTATGGGTTGTAATATCATCATGGCTTGTGTCAGGTTTAATGATTTAAAAAGTTTTTGTGTTAGTACAATGGAGTATTTAAGAGGTTATATTAGATTATAGGATTTCATTTGGTTGTTGTTTAGAAATGGTAGTGCTTTGGGGTTTATATCCAGGTTTCTAGCATGGTTATGGTATATTCTTAGCCAGTGTGGGTACTAAGATTTGTCCAATGTGTTGTATTCTGTGATTCTCAAGATTCTATTGGTGTTTATAATTAAGTAGTATGTTTCAAAGTTTGGGAGGTCTAGGCCACCTTTGTTTTCAGTGGTTATTAATTTATTGTATGAAATTCTGCTTTTTTTTTGGTTTCCACATAAATTTAGCGAATTCAGTGTGAATATGTTTGAAGAATTTCTTGGGTATGGTTATTTGGGAGGACATAAAGATATATAATAATCTAGGTAAGACATTCATTTTTATTATCGAGACTTTGGCCAAGAATGGTAATCTTAGATTTTTCCATCTATTCAGGTCTAGTAGGATGTCATTCCATTTATGTTTTATATTATTTGAGTAAAAATCCTTGTTATTTGTGGAGAATGTAATACCTAAATATATAATTATTTCTTCAGTTTTTATTTTTCCTACGAGTGGTACAAGAGAGAAAGGTTTAGTGTTTTTTAAGGGGAAGATATTGTTTTTTTTGAGATTCATTTTGTAATTCAATATTGTCTAGAAGCATTCAATGGCAGATAGTATTTTCTTTATATCTGATATTGGTGTGGTACAGTATATATTAAGATCGTCAGCAAATGCTGATAAGAAGATTTTGGTGTTATAAATTATTGGAGGGTTATGGTATATTTTTTGTTTTATCTTTAAAAAGAGAGGTTCTAGATATAAGTTGAATAGTAATGGGGATAGAGGGCAACCTTGACGGGTTTCATTTTTGATCAGGATTCTTTTGGACCAGGTTTTCTTTATATATAACGATGTGGGTCTACTTCTATTCATTGACAGCCCATTTCACTGAAACCCATTTGGTCGACAGCTCATTTCATCGACAAAAGTATTCAAGGCAAAAACCTGGGATTTGCCCTCCTCCCCACTGTTGTGCGACTGTGGAGTTGTTATATATAGTTGGGGGGGTGTGGGGGGAGCAGCCCCCCACCTAGAATGTTTGTCGATGAAATGAGCTGTCGACCAAATGGGTTTCAGTGAAATGGGCTGTCAATGAATAGAAGTAGACCCAACGATGTATATGGGTTATTGTATAGTATTTGTAAGGTTTGGATAAATTTTTGGGGTATGTTAAAGTAGGGTAGAATTTGAAATAGAAATTTCATGTTTACTCTATCAAAGGCTTTATGGGCGTCAATAATGAGTGCATATATGTTTCAATTGTTTTGGTTATCATATGAGATTAGTGTATTTAGTGTTAGTGTATTATCACTCGTTTGTCTAAATGTTATGAAACCAGATTGTTCAATGGAGGTAATTTTATCCATTAAGTTTTTTAATCTGTTTGCGAGTATAGATGTTAGGATTTTGGTATCAATATTTAATAGTGATATGGGTCTGTAACTATCGGGATTTTTAGGGTCTGCCTTTTCTTTAAGTATAAATATAGTTTTAGATGCATTAAAGTGTATGTCATTAATTTTATTATTTATTATATAGTTTATTATATAAAATAGAATTTGTGCTATGATGGGGCAAAAAGTTTTATAAAATTCTGCTGTGAGACCATCTGGACCAGGGGATTGACGTGATTTCAGTTGCTGAATTGTTGATGTTATTTCTTCTATGGAGATTGGTTCAGATAGTTTTTCTTGTTGTTTTAGTTCTAGTTTTGGGAAGTTGAGGTTTTGGAGGAAGTGTGTACTGCTTTCTTTTGGGGGTAGTATTAGTTGGTCTCCATAAGTTTGTGAATATATAAACTCAAAGGTCTTAATAATATCATCACTTTTAGTGTAGTTTTTGTTCTCATAAAATATTTCAGAAATTTGAGAGGATGATTTGGTTTGGTTAATAATTCTTTCTAGCGCTCGAGATGGAGTTTGAACATCATTAGCATAATTAGCTAATATTTTAGTTTCATGGAAGGATAGGTTATTATTATGTAAAAGGTAGAGGTCTTTTTGGCATTTCAGTAGTTCTTTTTCTGTTTGAGTATTGAAATTAGTTATTAGGTCATGTTCAAGTGATTTTATTTTCGTTTCCAGTGCCTGCTCCTCTCTAAATTGAGATCTTTTATAATAAATTGCTTTTTGTATAAAAATTCCCCTAATTTGAGCTTTGATTGCCACCCATTCAATATCCGGAGGTAGCTGATGGTTCGTGATGTTAGCCAGATTTAATTTAAGAATAGATTGAATCTCATTGATTATTTTTTTTTTTTAGTTAAAAGACTGGGGTTCAGGGACCAATTATATCCTCTTTTTGATGTATAGTTTTTGGGGTTATCATTAAAGTTCAAGGTAATTTTGGAATGGTCGGAGAGGTATCTAGCATGTATTTCACTTTAGGGTCTAAATTAGTTAGTGCTTCTGAGATTAGGAAAAAATCAATTCTCTACCACATTTTATGGCAATTGGAGTAAAATGTAAAATTATTTGATTTATTTGGATTATTTCCATGTTTAAAGGGGTTGTACAAATTGAAGTCATATTTAAGTTCATTTAAAGTTAGAGACGCTTGCTTATTATACAATAGGGGTATACTTGACTTGTCTTGCTTTGGATTTTGTTACGTGTTCCAGTCTCCTCCTAGAATCATAAAATTATTTTAGTATTGGCTTAAAATGGGGTATAATGATGCAAGAAAGGAGTGTTGGTTATTACAAGGAGTGTAAATATTTAATAGTAAAATGGGTTTACAAAATGCAGGACTTAAGAGAGTTACATAACACTATCTCCCTTCTTTATCTATTTTGGTTTCCAAAATGTTGTCTTGGTATTGCTTTTTAATTATTATAGCTACTCCAACGATATTGGTTCTACCTTCAGAAGCTATAATTTCTCTTATCCATTTTTTCCCTAATTTCTGACCATTATTCAAGGGTTAGATGAGTTTCCTGAACTAGAATAAAGTTTGCTTTTGCTGTAAGATAAGGTGTATAAACAGTTTTCTTTTCTTTTTGTTCTGGAGACCTTTAATATTCCATGAATCAAATTCCCACATCAAGGTATTTAATTTGTCTGTATAAGAAGACATTTGATTTATATACTGATACTATTTTATGCTCTGCTTTTACAGAAATCAAGTTATGAAAGCATCTTCTTATTCCCGTCCCTCCCCTGTGCCTATCCACTAACCCCCAGGACCAGGAATAAAGCAGGGTATAAGAAGTTATTAACTTTAAAGGTTTATATATCCATAGGATAATAGCATCCTGTGTTTTAAGTTGTAGATGAAAAGTGAAGATTAGTAACCCTACATGTGTTTTCACTATTTTGACAAAGCTTACCAAGCTTATTCCCTAGAAAGCACTACTTATGAATCCTAAGTCTCCTCAATGACTTTTACTATACAACATTATAAATTCAAAACTGTATAATCAACATGCTTAACCTTATATAATGAGAGAAAAAAAAAAAAAAGAAGCAACAGATTTCAGAAGGACTGTCAAAGCCAGTATTAACAGATTTTTTATCTATGTTCTGTTATATCTAAATCTTGTTTTATATCTTCTAAAGTATTGTATAAAACTATTCCTCCACCCTTCTGATATCTTTGTACAGTTTGTATATGTCTTTACATACTAGTTTCTCATTGTGTAATACTTGCAGGAATTTTTTACTCTGTTTAGTAAGGGTATGAAATTCATACCGACTAGTCAGTTTAACATTGTGGATACTATTAAAGAAGTAAAATTTTTTAGTCGCAGACTCAACTTATCATTTTTATTTGATAACAAAGAACAGGACAAGAGTATGACTGGTATAAATAAAAGGTTAACTAGGAAGAGTGTATTTGTCCCTAATTATCATCCGCAAGTATTACACTATGAGAAACTAGTATGTAAAGACATATACAAACTGTACAAAGATATCAGAACTAAAAGGGACTATGCAAATTTATTTTGTGATAACCTGAGTGTAGATGAAAGGAAGTGTCTCCAACACCTTAGGGACAGTCCTCACATTAGAATTATGAAACCCGACAAGGGTGGAGGAATAGTTTTATACAATACTTTAGATTACAACAGTGAAATTTTTAACATTTTATATTCTTCTGGGAACTACGAAGCCATTTCTATTAACCAAGTGAACATTGGTCACAAAAGAATTGATCTGGCCATTGAGGAATATTTGTTGGACAATAGAATTACAATCAATTTATTCGTGTGGAATTCCCCAAAATGGCCAAAATCGTAGGTATTCCCAAAATTCACAAGAACTTAGACCATCCCCCATTCAGGCCTATAATTTCTGGTTCCCAGTCTAAGACATTTAAGATAGGGGTAACCATAGACGAATGGACAAAACATGTGTATCAGAGGGTTCACCATTTGACCAAAGATTCATGGGATTTCTTGGGAAAACTCACACCAGACTTATGGAGAGAGGACTTAATATTCCTCACCATTGATGTTACTGACCTGTTTTCAAGTATTCCTAGAGATATAGGCTTGGAATATTTTTACAATAGTTTATGTAAATTTTCTATCTTAAGTAGTGACAGGGTCAATTTAATTGTCGATATGATGGGGTTAGTCCTTGACCATAACTATTTACAATTTCAAGGTGAACTGTTTAGGCAAACAAAGGGTGTAGCTATGAAGCATCTTGATTTATGCTAACATGGTTATGTTGGAATGGGAAATGGAGTTCATTTTAAAAGTGAATTTTTTAATAAAATCAAGTTGTACACTAGATTTTTGGACGATTTGTTCATACTATGGAATGGTACTACAGATGAGATTACCCAATTTATGGATTATATTAACAATACTACAACATTTCTGAAATTTACACACTCTATTGACAAAGTGGGGATTCCATATTTGGATACTTACATTTGTAACAATGGGAAGAATTTTATGTCTAGAATCTATAGGAAAAGTACTTTTTCTAACGACTATCTTAGCTATGGAAGTAATCACCCTCCCCACATCTTTAGCAACATATTTAAAGGGCAGTGCATTCGTGCTGCCCGCATGTCCTCGGAAAAGGAAGTTATGGAAACTGAACTGGTAGACATTTATGGAATGTTTGTGAATAGAGGTTATCCGAAGAACATGTTAGATAACATCATGTCATATGTTAAACCACCCGTTGCTGCTGTTTATTTAATTGGTGTACTTTTGTGTTTTAAACAATAAAATAGAAGACTACAGTTTCTGGTTGTCCGAGCCTCTGTGGATGCGTGTTGCTGACGACATCATTGGATAGTTGGTTCTTGTTTTATATCTAGTATAGTCGTATATGGTGACTTTTGGTCTTTTCTTCTAGTATGATTGTTTATTGCAATCATTGAGAGGAAGGACCTTGATCATTATGCTTCTAAGAATAAAATGGGGGGGGGTTAGGACCTATCTCTAGTAATGTAATGTTTATAACTATCTAAGTCAGGACCCGGGTGTATGCGTATGCGTGAACAATGATGTCTGCTTCAGTGTTTTTATGTTTGCTCCTATCTTTGAAAATCTACTTTAATTTTTGTTGTCCCAATACAGTCTTCAACTTTGTGAACTGCCCACCTATCATCCAAATCCTTTTATGTTACTCTTCTACGTTGTGACATGTTAGTAATTCCTGAGATAATTGTTTGGGAGCAGGATGTTTGATCCCTTGATTTACTGTATTAAACAGCTTTTTATTCAGGCTTAATGTTTGTTATACACGATAAAAGAGTATATTGTATCTTCATTTGCTTTCTTATATGTTAATAGGAGGTTCGATTTATGGGTTCAAACCCTTACCTGGGTCTTATGTTCCTCTATATGCTAGACATTGAGCCAACAGGTATTAGAAACCAGTCCATGAAAGTCTGGTATAAAGGCACACATGTCTTGATAATTCACTTGATTAGAATGTAACATTGATCTCACATATGAGCGCCGATATAAAATGCGCAAACATTTACCAATGTGTCATATTATTTTACAAGTTTTGTTGCTGTGATAGGAAAGGCAACTGAGTTAAACAGCACAACAATATGAGGATATGAGGATGTTAGTATACATATGGATGATGGTGTTATCCTTAGGTTAAACTTCGGGTATTAGGTTTAGGGTTGTCTAGGAATCAGCAAGTTAAGACAAAAAGATTAACTTATAGACCCAAGGATTTGCAGTATGCCTAATAGCTAATGACACAAGAGCTAGCAATGTGTATTATAGCTAATGTTTGATCAGCAAGATGCATATCTCTGGTAGATCTTCACTCAAGATTTAAAAATAATTGTAACAGAAAAATGTGTTCTGAGCTCAACTACATATGCATTTATATAGCGCTATTGTGTAAAGGAATGGTCTGGTATATAATACTGTGATGTTTCCTCAGAGATATATATTAAACCGAGATTAAGTAATATAAACCTCTAACACTAAGAAATATACCTACAAAATAACCAATATACCATTTACCTACCCTAAGGAGGCATGTAGGCAATGAATATGTTTGGAAATGAACACCATAATGCTGACACTAGCTAAATCCACAGGTAAAAAGTCACTGTATAGAGGAATCTAAGATACATACATTTTTAGTTTAGATTGTTTTTTAGATTATTGCTTAGTTAAAGTTCTGTGCCATCATTCCTGTTTGCGGTGATTCCTCTACCATTGTTGTTCTGTGTTTAAGATTGTTTTAAGGGCACATTGCTGTGAGATGCAGTTCTGGGTGATATTATTGATCTCAGAGCCGATAAGTAAGGGTTATCAGCTGTTAATGAGTTGCATCTGAAGTGCAGGGTATGGTTTTTTTCAGTCTTTGTCTGCTTTGTGTCTCTGATCAGTTCGCTCCATCAGATGGTGTTCCTGGGCTTATTCTGTTTTGCCAATGGAATATATCTCAAAAGACAGGTGCTTGGCAAGCTAAAGACTATTTCTGGCATTACAAATAAAGTAATCGGGACATGGTAAAGTTCTAGAGTATAGAAATAAAGTCCAAACCACCACACTGGTAATAAAATCGATTATTTTTACTTCCAACCACAACAGATGAGCGCTTTCGTCTAATAGATATCTGATGAAGTCTATCTATTAGACGAAAGCGCTCATCTGTTGTGGTTAGAAGTAAAAAGAATCGATTTTATTACCAGTGTGGTGGTTTGGACTTTATTTCTTTACTACTTGGTTTGGTATCAGTTCTATTTTCTGTTGGTAAAGTTCTAGAGTATGTGGCAACATCTGTAAATGGGCAGTCAAAACATATCTGCACTGGGAATGATTACTGCCTTGACCCATCCTGTACATTTTGTTAGTATTACCATCATACTTATATTCTAACCTGCTTTGGATTGAGCATTTTTCAGTTATGTAGAATGTTTTTTATGTTTAGGGGGCATAATGCTTTATATTGTTTCTTTTGCTATTTTTGGTTTTTAGTTGAAGAGTATAGCCAGATGGAGTTTGTTTTCTGTGTTTGAGGACATATGTATTGTGTTTAAGGACCAGATGTAATGTTTTAACTTTTTTTTCCCCTTTTTCCCCTTAGTTTGCAGGCTTTCCGACCTGTCGATTCAACTAAGCCGAATGCTTAGTTACTCGTAGGGGGACCTTTTACTGGCACGGATTTCCGGATGTACCATCTTCGTAGATGCTCGTTTTCTTTGCAGCAGGGACTTTTAGTTCCGAACGTGGAAAAATTGCAGAGGCGGAAGTATTGTTATGTTTCTGGGTTGCTCCTCGTGGTTTGGTGAATAGTGAAACAAGTCATGCTACTCAAAACAGAGGCCTAATACAGCCCTACATAAAGATACCTTGCAAAAGCAACAGAAGAGGACCTTGGCTGGTCGCAAGCTATGCAGCCGACAGCTAGATTTCTGTAAGCCATTCCGGTAAGTGCAATTAGCGATCTGTGGTGGGAATTTTTTTGAAAACAGCCAGGAAAGTGGTTTTAGCTTCCTTGTGGTTAGCGACTGAACATTTAACACCATCCAGGTGGAAAATTAGTGAGTTTGGATATTTCATTTGAAACTTTATCTTCCTTTCAATTAGAAACTTGCAGTATGGGGAAAGAAGTTGTCTAGCTTGTCTAATTTGCAGGGGAAGATCTTGGGCTAGTGATATTAGATTATTCTTCCATGTAGTGGACCCACTATTTTTTTTAGCAGTTAGTAAGACTGTGTTGACATCTTGGAAATTTAGAAGTTTGACATATACTTGTCTTGGTTTGTCTGACATCTGGGATTCTCTCAGAGCTCTGTGTGCACTTTCTATTACAATTTGTTGAGCTTTTCCTGGTTCTTTGAGCAAAGAAGAAAATATATGGATAATAGAAGGGATCAGATCATTATGGGATATAGATTCCGGGATGCCTCTGATGATAATATTATTTGTTCTGGATCTTGCTTCTAAATCCGTGATTTTTGTTTGGATATTTTGAATGTCTACTTCATGTGAGTCAGTTTTTTTGGTTATTAATGCTATTTTTTCCTCATTCTCTGTGATTTTGGCTTCTGATTTATCCATTCTTTCTATTATTTGCTTGAAGGTATCCCTAAATGTTTGCAGTTGCATGGATAACTCTTTTATTGCATCTTGAATGGGAAGTAAGGGTGTTTTGATGTCATCTAGGTTTGCAGGTTGATCTGATTTGACTCTGTTTCCAGCTTTAGAAGTATCTTGTTGTTTTATTATTTTTTTGTCTTTTGGAGTTTCCATCTTTCTCAGGAGATAATAAGTCCAAAAGTTTAGTTTTTGATGTTGTAGTGTCCATATTTCTGTCATCCTTTGACATCTTTTGCTGCTGAAATATCTCAGTTTATGTGTGTAGTTCAGAATGAAAGGATTCACAAGCACACGGCTTTTGTTGTTTCAGTTAATCTGTTTCAATCTTATTAGTTTAGCTGTTAGGTCAGATTTTCTTTCTTGCCGGTTTTGTTTTAAATGTTGATTGGAGTTGCAGATTCCAAGTATTATGTTGAACTAATTTCTGGTTTGTCTTCTGAGTTAGTTTTATTCCAGATAGGTAGAGGAACTAAGGATCAGCAGTGCTTACAGAACAGCGGCCATCTTTGACTCGCCCAGTGTCTGTTATAGATATTTAAGATATCTTATTCAGGTATATAGGGCACTGAGAGACAACTACCTCTGGGAATGTTTGGTGTTATCAAAAAGTACCAGAGAATCATCAGACAGCCTATGTAGGAGATTCTATAGGAATGAGAAGTGTACTAATTGGTTCTCTGACAGAGCAGCTGATGCATGGAACAGACTACTAAATAAGATTAAAGCAAGTATTAGTTTAGATATTTTTAAGAATAGCCTGAACACTTATTATAGGAACAATTGTTTTGATATATTGGCAGGCTAGAAGGGCATTAATGCCCATGTTGGAAACATTTGTATGGATATATGTATGTAGGTATATTTATATATAAATATTTACTGCTGTGATGAGTAATGATATGACCTGTGTAGATTGAAATTTATAATAAAGTCATTCACTTCTCCTGCCTGCTTAGACTATCAGACATTTAGTTGAGCATGATCCCTGTAAGGCTACAGCACTGTCAGAGTGGCTAACAATCTTTTATGATGACCAGTCTTTGGAATAAACAAGAACACCACTGGTTGAAAGCAGTGCACAGAACCTATTAATATCATATTCCCTATGTGTAGCACTTTTATTGACAGGAAGAAGCTTGGCAGCTACTGCCTTTTCTTCTTCTGTCATGTTCAAGAATAGAGATGAGCAGATTAGATTCAGATCAGGTAGTAGCATAACTAGCCCAATGTTTGCAGTGACACAGGTAGTTGATAAGAAGCAAAAGATGAAGAAAGAGTCCTCATGGGCATTCCTAGATTTGGAGAAAACATATGATGTGGTCCCAAGAAAGCTAATGTGGGCAGTTCTGCAGTGGTTCAAAGGCCAGAAACATTGGTAGAATTAGTGTTGGCTATATACAAGGACCCAATGACTCAAGTACAAACAGTGTGCAGACTCTCAGAGGGGTTCCCAGCGGAAGTGGGTGTGCATCACGGTTCTTCTCTAAGACTACTGATGATCAAATTGGAGATGGACTACATTAGCAAACAGGTTGGTGGGGACAGACCAACAAAGTTGTTGTAAGCAGATGATGTGGCATTATAGATAAACTCTGTACAAGAATGCCAGCCAATGATAGAGGAATGGAATGTAGAACTGAAGCCACCTGGATGGAACTGAGTACAGATAAGACAGTAGTAATGGCAGCAAATGGGGGAAATCAAAAGAAACTGACAATTAAGATAGTAAGTAAAATAGTGTAACAAGTTAACAGCTTCGGTCACCTGGGAGGGGTGGCTGAAGAGAAGGGAAGTCTGAATGAGAAGGGCAAAGCTAGAATCGGAGGGATGGCAGCCAACTGGCATAGAGTGTTGGGGTATTGCATGGCAGACATATGCCAAAGAAGCTGACAATTAAAGTAAACAAAACAGTGGTATGACCAGAACTACTATATGGTACAGAAACCAGGGCAGCAATAGGAGATCATTTGAAGAAGCCAGAAGTGATGGGGATTAAGTGGTAGAGATGGGTAGTAGGATGCACGCTTTAGGAGAGACAAAGAATGAGGATATCAGACCAGACGTCCAAGTAATTCCAACTGCAGAGAAGGTCAAGGAGAACAGATTATGATGGTTTGGGTACATAGGCAGGAAAGTGAAAGACAATATGATGAAAAAGATTTGCAATAGACAGGAATAAGGCAAGAAGAAAAGAGAGCATCCAATAATGAGATGGATGGATTGTGAGAAAGAAGACCTGTGACTGTCCAGCATGATTGTCGAAGATGGCAAATGAGAGTTATTGAATCAAGAGATATGGCAACAGTTGATGCAAAACCCAATCAGTACGTAGAAAGTGGGAAAAAGGAATTGATAATGATGGTATTTCTATCACACGTATACATTGTTCTAATCTAAAACTGTTTTAATTTATCCCACTGTATGCGTGTGTGTATTTTGAAAGCCCACCAGTATGAAAAGTACATTTTATTTTTGCATATGTATATTTTTACTAAAATATTTTTTTTGCAAGTGTTACAGTTTAATACAAAGTAAAGTGACATAATGTTCAACAGCAGCCAGGTTATGTGTGTGACTGACTGTTGGTGTGTGTGCAGTAAATCATCTGTGGAAGATCACATCAACAAATCAGCCTCGGTAGTTGTACCGCTCCACCTCTTATTATTAAGAATTTTAGACAAAGACAAAATAATGAGGGGCCTAAAAGTAGGGCAGATTTTTTAAAAAATGCTTTTATAAACTTAGAAAGATTTAAATCTTGCAGGAAGACATGATTTTGCCTTAGCATGTGTTTTCTGACAGATATGAAGTCTGAAACTCAAATGTCTGTCATTAATTAATAATTTCAGTCCTCAATGATTTACCAGAAAAAAATCCCACATTTTATGAAAAACAGACCACAAATAAGGCAATCATCTAGACTTTCTGTGAAATTCAGAACAGTTGTGAGGAGTGTCAGGAACAGTAACCAGACACATGGGGTATTACAATGTCTTGTGCCACTATGGAAAAAGCAGCATATTACATATTGGAAGAAAAACTGAAGTCTTATGCAGATGTCATAAACAGGATAGCCTAGAAAACATAACCCTGAAACCCAGGCATGCTTATGCATCACTCTGTGGTGCTACACACTCTGTTTACCTCAGATCCTCCAATGACATCCACAAAACTATGTTATCCTGACAGTGAGACCTACTTACCACAGCCATCTTTGCATACATTAGTCTGCATAACATGCATCTACAGTCTCAATGTCTTTTTTCTGGTGTTTTTCCAGTTGTGGTGTGTTCTGCAGAGATGTGTTGTTGTGGCTGTGCATGCAGAGGTTGTTAGGTAATACCCACATTAAATCTAAACATCCAAAAGAAAAGTGTCTACTTGGCTGCAGAGACAGAACCACAGCTTCTGTGATGACTTGTGGAATGCTCTACTTGTGACAATGACTACCCAGAGACTGTTGCAGTGATAAGAGAAAGGTTGAGTTCTTGAAGTGCCAGGTCTAACAGTAGCAGTATCCAAGACATTTAAATGTGTGCACTCATTCATGTCCATGATGAACCAGGAGCAGCCCTGAACAGTAATACAGCCATGACCTCCAGTGCTATTTACCCTACAGTCACTACTCTCCCACATCTGACCTTGAACCTTCGCATATCAGTGGAGACAAACAAAGTTGCCTTGGTGTTTTGCTGAAGATTCAACTCTCCTCAGGCATGAAGCTATTTTACTGCACTGTGTTCTAGTGCAGGTATCTTAAAAAGTTTAATTATTTCACATGGTGATTTCTTCTGTCCAGCATGTTCATGTTGTTTTGTCTACTCAGCATCATCCGTCAGTCTTCCATTGGTTGACAATTGCATGGAAATGGGTTAGACCATGATAACAACTGGTGCAAAAACAACATTCTCTAAATCTGAAGAATGTAGAATAGTTATTTTTGGTAAACAAAACATTTTCAGATACTATATAGGTGACACACCCCTCTAGTCAGATGTTGTCATAAAGCATGTTGGTACTCTTGATGATAATTCTTTATCATTTGACCATCATGTCTCTGCAGTAGTTCAGAAAACCTTATATTTATAGGTTCATATGTAGGTACTAGGCTATCAGCTCAAGGGCCTACATAAGCCTAGCCAGCAAGGTACCATAGCTTACATCAACCAAGAAAGTTATTTTCCTGTGCTACTGTCCAGCAGAGACACAGAAGTGATCCACAGGGTGTATTTCCTATTTCCCATCCACTCATCAAGATTTTTCTTGAAGAGCGCTAATGAAGAACTTTGCTTGACATAGATGGGTAGCTTGTTCCAGAGTATAGGAAGTCTCTGGGAAAGGAATTTGTCCCTCCAGTGTGTCCTGTTTATTGTGGTGACAAGGTTTAGGTCCCTAGAGCATGTAGCTTGCAGGGATTGGGATTTCTTTAGGTGTAGCATGTCCAACAGCTCTGGGTTTGACATAGCTTTATATGTTTGGCAGAGATCACCTCGGAGTAGATGATATGCTATGGAGTAAAGCTGGAGGTTTTTGAGGCGGTCAGTGTAGGGCATTTGTTTGAGGCCAGTAATCCTCTTTGTGAGGTATTTTGTGGCCTTTCCAGCTGCTGCAGATGTCTTGTGAGGTACATTCCAAAAGGGGCATTGTACTCTATAATGGGTCTAATGAGTGATGAGTAGAGGGTCATATAATTTCCAAAGACCTCACTCCTGGATCCAGAGTAATCTTAATTCACCTTAACGTATATGTCATCATAACCACTGTTGAATATAATGTACCTTTTGACTTGTATCCCTTTAAACATATATCTCAACTTGAGAGACCTCAGAGATTTATAATCAAAAAGATCAGTGACCTCAACAATATTAGTTATCAAGACAGGCTGGCAGCCATGTCTCTACACTGCCTTTTATAGACACCTCCATGGAAACCTGTGTCTATCCTTTTCAGCCATTAAAAATCCAACTTTCCTTGACTTCCTATTCTTTCACAGAACAAGTGGTATCTTAAATACTCAGTTGAAGGAACTAAACCTTCATCAGCTGATAAATAAGTCACACTGGTTTGTTAGATTCATATCCCAAAATATCCCTCAACACTGGAACAAACTTCCACTACATGCAAACAGAGTAGCATTACTGACACCTTCAAAGTAAACCTAGATAATTGGAAGTGCAGCTTCAAATTCACCCCTTGCCTACCTTGTTTAACTGTCCTTGAGATGAGAAGGTACTTTTGAATAGGACCCTTAATGTGTCTACAATTCTGGCTTCATAAAGGCAGCTAATTGTAACCCTATTCTTGCCCAGCTTGGTGGATGTGGAGTCTGTGCATCTAACAACTGAATCTGCATTTACTAAGATGTTTCTAGAAACAGGTTCATGAGTACTAGACATGAGAGAAGTAGATTGTTGGTGCCATGTTGATGATAAGGTTTGTATGGTAGGTGCATTTGGTGGGTGTCAGTGATACCTAGTCTTGAAGAGTTCTAAGAAGCTTAGATAGTGATTTGAAGCTTATATAGTGATTTCTAATGGCATCAGTGCATGACAGTTTTGTGCTGTTTGAATGAGGATGTTGCATTCGTATGGGCATGGGTATGACAGTGAAATGCCTACTGCATGCCTCAGGCTGGGAGAGGCATACCTCTACATTTGCGAGATTTTTACATCTGTGACAGAATTGAATAGGCTGAACAGGAGTTCACTTTCTGTTAGCATGACACAGTTCTTATACTGCCTTAATACATAGAGTATTAGACAGCTGGCAATAGAAGGGGAGCTAGTCTGTTGTCTCTGCACAATGTCCAAAAAGGAATAAGGAGGGAATTAGGGAGTATTAAGTGAGGGAGATTACTGGGTGTCAGTGACTATTCTAAGCACCATGAGCAGACTATAACGTTGCACAAATCTGCCAGTGAGGTCTGGCCCAGAGTAAAGCAGTGCCTAGGACCTGCAAAATGGAGGAAGACGTTATTTCAGTAATAACTAACACATTTCTGATTTGTGCACATTACCTGCTATTCAACTTGGACAGTTGTGTGTTTAGCATAACTGAGTGCGTTTAAAGCAAGCAAAAAAATCAAGAAAATCAGATAGAAATTTGAGCCAATAGTGCTCAGCTACCTAGAAATAGGTGAATTAAACTACTATCACTAGAATAAATAATATTGTCTCCAAAATGCAAGCGCAAAGAACCAAGAAGTCAAGTACTGAAATTCCAGAAAATTAAGTGCAATTACAGCAAAACAACAGCAAATTTTGTAATCCACTATTATACCATTAAAACATATAACATGGCTACTTATATGCAACTCAGACTTGGCGGAATACACAGAGGTTCAGCAACCTCAAACTTAGTATATCTTCCTTTTTAACACTTATACTTGCATTGTCTTGAGGGCTGCAACTATAATCTTTGGGGTGTCATCATCAGTATGGTAATATATAGCAGGAGTACTAGATATTGGACTCATAGAACACATCTATGAGCACACACCAACATAGAGCGTATGCACATATTCGATTGAGCATGCAGAGGCACACTCCTTGTGGTAGGCAGCATGAAATGGAGCTCTAAATGCAGCTGCAAGGCTGCTGTTTTTTCAACTAGGGGAGGAGTTGGCTATTCCCATGACTAGTAAGCTGCCCTTGTCCTTATCACTTGACTCTTACCATTAGGAAATTAATGGGCTCTATCTTCTTCTTTCAGCTTTTCCCGGTTACCACACTAGCAATGAGTATAGGCTCCACAGAATTAGCACAATACAGTGGAATGAATACATCCCCTTCAACAGCTAAGCTGCAGAGATCTGTAATAATGGTGGAGGTCTGAATTTGGAAGCATAGACACCTCAAATTATGACAGTAACGTCTAGAGGAAGCCAGTATGATAAAGCACCATCAGATCAGCAGGTGGAGTAATGTCTTTGATCAGAACAATAGTCCTCAGATACAAATAAAAGGACTTGACAGCAGAGAACATCAGGTCCTTCTGAGTGAGCCATCAGTATGAACCACCCCTAAAATCTGTATCTTTGACACAAATTCCAGTTAGTCTTCACTATAAATAATATATGATATCAAGGCAATCAACACTGGAGAAGATGCGTAATCAATAGTAGCATAAACAACCATCTCAACCATCCTGGACTTATTGCACTTCAGCTAATTATCACTATCCAGGTGCAGATACATTCCAGGTCTACAGCTAAATTTTCCAATGTCAACACAGGTTCCAGAGGGATAGTTAGGTACAGCTGTATAAAATGAGTAGAATAATAAATGATATTGTAAACCACATGCTCAAATTATATCTGATGTTGGGAGCATATCCAAAAAAAAGAGCAATGAACTCAAAAATTGAACCCTATGACATACCACAGGTCAGTCAGTAGTGACAGAAGGAATTAACCCTGAACACCAGTCTGTAAATATGTCCGGAAAAGGAACAAAGGCACAATTCCAACACAATGTACGTGATGCCACAATCATATCCCTGATAATTCAACCCGATCCCATGGCCAACCATGTTAAATACTGTACCCATGATATATGTAAAGGAATTGATAACTTCAGTTATAACCTTCTTTAGATCCATGGCTTGAATAGTGGAAAATGTTACACCTGCCACAAAACTGATTAGGAAGAGGCCACTGTACAACATATAAACTGGGGACACTGTTGCAAAAAGGATCCTTGGTTGGAATCATGCAAGGTTTCAGGAGTAATCGCTAGGTACATTTTGCTGAATAAGTCTGCTATAATACCACACTTGTTTTTGATAGACAAGGTATTCAAGTAGACAACTCTGTCCATAGATACAGGACAGCAGGTCTCACTTACTCTTCCTGATGGACAGTGGAATCTATGGTTATATGAAACATAAATATATCACAAGAATCTTGACCACATTTCACCATATAGTGAGAGTAATGTAACACTGGAATTGGCCAATGTCTTGACTACAGAGATCTATGATGTCACCAGTGACAAACATCAGCCCTGTACCTACTGCAAATTCCCAACCACCTGCAGGCAGAAGTAATGCCAACATGATGGCTGGGGAGCAGAAAAGATTATGCTTCAAAGAGCAGATCCTGACTATAGTTACGGAAACCCATAACTTAGCAAATAAGGTGACAAGTTCATAAATGGGTAAGCAACTGAAAGAGCAAAGCAGACTCAAACTACTACATTAAAGTAAAAATATAATAAAAAAAACATCACAGATATAAAAAAACATTCAGACAGATGAATTATAAATTAAGAAATAATAGGGTAGCCATAATATTTCAAATATTAAAATCCACCAGTTTACACCAGTCAGGTGATGTATTAAGGTGGAAAAATTAAAATGTAAGCAAGAATGAAATAAAGATAAAAACACTAGTGAGCCCAATCAGCTGCATTCAAGAAGAATACATTTTGAAGGAGAATGTGTCAATAAGCTGCCAGATGTGCCAAGAAAAGGAAGTCAATCCAGGGCCACTTTGTACACACACAATGGGAAAGTGTCCAGCTGGATCATTTCATGGAAGCTTTGGGAGGATAAAGTTGAAGAAACCATTGGTGATGCTTTAAAATTAAAGAAAACAGGCGGACAAACATGAAAAAAGTCACATAAAACTCATACAGATATGCTGCAATGATAGTGTAAAGCTGCTTTGAATGTTCAGTGCTTTTACCCCTTGCAGTGATGCAAGACTTCAGTATAAAAATATGGATATAAAAATCTAGCAACTGTTTGCCCAGATATCAAAAATCAATGGGACTTGGGACTGGGTACTGTAAATCAGTCCCAACATATTACGAACCTCTAAAACATGATTAAAACAAAGCTTCTGCTTGATATATTGCATACATGTGCATGTATATATGTAATTAATTTCTTAATCTACCAAGTAAGCTCATTCTGGGACCCTTTTTAGGCATAACCCAGCTGTACAGGCACATGAATACTGTCACAGTTGACAGAATTTTTATTTAACATTTGTTAACCGGGAAAGTCCGACTTGGAATGAACCCAATTTTCAGCGGAGCCCCAGGGAGAAATGCTCCAGACACATGTTTTTTAACATGGGAGGAAATCCATACGAATGCAGGGAGGACATGCATACTCCACTCAGAAGGTACTCCAGCTAAGAATCAAACTGGAGAACCTCTTGCTGTGAGGTGACAACGCTACCACTGCACCACTATGGATATTTACAAAATGTGATGTGATAAGTTACAAAGCCATAATTATATAGTTGAAAAGCAGCACATGTATATAAATATACACAAATATATATATATGGATTCACTTTAGAAGCTCGAATTCCCAAAATCTCAAACTTCATATGGTCGACACCAAAAGATCGAGTTTTGGAAACTCGAACTTCTAAAATTAAACCCAAAAAAAAGTCAAACATCGCTTTTGCAGGGGGGGCTTTGCCCCCCTGCCACCCCCCATACCCCCCTACTTAAATATACCAACTCCGAGATCGCGCTACAGTGGGGAAAAGGGAAATCTCCCATATTGCGCTGTATGCGGAAGCGCAAAACGGGAGATTTCCCACTTCCTGTCAACACCGCAAAAAAGATAAAAACATTACGTACACACAGAGTGTACAAGAAGCCTTGCCTCTGTGTGCACGTAATGTTTTAAGGTAAGTAAAGTGTTATTTTTTAAAACTTTACATATTCGATTTACTGAAATCTCGATCATATGGTCTCGACCATATGACATTCGAGATTTCAGTAATTCGATTATGTAAAGTGCTTCCATATATATATATATATATATATATATATATATATATATATATATATATATATATATATCGAGATGAAAAACAGCAAGTTACAAATGTAATCACAGTAATATTCAATGGCAAGTAATTTTTAATAGGTGAAGATATGGTTCACTCTGACATGTTTATTAAGCCTTTATCAATATGGCTGCAGCTTAAGTTTCCTAAAGGTGACCCAGCAGCTATTCTCTGAACTTTGCAAGATTTCTGGGTGGGAGAGTCACTTTCAGGTAGCTGAGAACATTTTCTAAAGCTGTTTTTCCTAGTGACAATGGAGAATGGAAGTCAATTGGAAGCTAATGTATTGTTGTCTTGCTTTCTAAGATAGTAGAGGGAGGGTTTGATTTTCAGTGTGTTTTTTGAAATTATAATATGGTTATGTAAGGGTAATGGAGGATGATGCTAAGGTAGAATTTACTGTAATAGGTAACCAGTTTACTTTTCAAATGGAGTACTGCAATGTTTCTTTCTGTCAGCCAGACTGATAAACACATAGATGATGCTTACTGTCATCTGAATGCTATTTGTATTTTGTGATTAATTTCAGAGAACAATAGGAACAGAAAACTTTAGATATGGGACAAATGAAGTAATGCTTTGAGCATGCTAGGGTTACCAACTTAGTGGCTGACTTATATTTGGAAATGCAGTTGCAATCATCGTTTGGAGTAAACTTTGAAGGAATGTTTTGGGTCCAGTATCAGTCAGTGGTGCTTATACTGTGGAATCTGGGTTATTTTAATATTTTCAAGAATAAGTATATCAAAAGAGTTGCTGTTTTATTATTTTTGGGGAGTTCCAAATGACATGATGATAGTTATAGAAAATGTCCAGACAGAGAACTGAATTGGAGAACCACATACTGTGAGGCTGCAGTGCTAACCACTGTACTCTCCTTATTAAAGTATAATTTAACTATTATCAAAATACAGTCATGAGTTAACAAATGTAAAGACTCACAGCATATCCAGTTTAAAATGTTTAATATTTTATACATTTTAAAGCAATTTTATTAAAATAGTCATAATGTCCAGCTGCTGTAATTTTCTGTGCACAGTATTATAAACTATAAAAGAAGTGTTGAAAAGAACATGTTATACCAACACAAATTCTTGTGTGATTTTTGAAGTACCAGACTGTGCAGGCTTTTGGGTTCCCATGTTATAACACCATCTCAAAATGCTCCCCAAATCACACTGTATTGCTTTAATATAAATAGGCATTCTGAGTTTCCTTACTAGCTTTTTAAAGATATGACTACTTTTCTGCATGCCATTTTGTAAACGTGGATTTCCACAGAAATCATTTTCTAGGAAATACATATTAAAGTTCAGCTGTGCATTTTCATGGTGAATTATAACTATCCATCTATCAATCCATTCACCTTTCGATCCATTCATCCATCCATTTAATCGCAACCCCTTTTCTCTATTTTTCCACATGGGATTAAGGTATGTCATCAACAGTTACAACCATTTAGAGCCAATGTTCACACCACTGGGTGACTAGCTCTGCCATGCCTGTTATTCCATACTGCACACATTTATGTATATTCACATCTACAGCCAGTTTAGTGTATTCAATCCACCTACCGCATGTCTGTGGAATGTGGGAGGAAACAGGAACACCTAGAGAAAACCCAGACAGACACAGGGAGCACATGCTCTCTACAGACTGAAAGCATCTCAACCTGAGATCATATATTTGCTAAAAGTCAGGCTAAACAACACAGATCTCACCCAGTAACTTTTCAGTACTCCAGTAATTTAACATAGAGGTTACCAGTACAGGACAACTTTTAGCCAACTACAGCTTTATGGTGAGCATTGGAGAACCACATTTATTACAAAATGCTGAAGTGATGTTGTTTGTCTTTCGGCTTTTCCCAGTAAGGGGTCGCCACAGCGGAACTCCGGTCCACTAATGATTGGCACCCCATTTACGCATGCATGTCTTTCGAACGCTACCCAACTGCGGGGAGGACATGTAGACTCCACACAGAAGGCACTCCCAAGCCACACCGAGAATCGAACGGGAGAACCTTTTGCTGTAAGCTAACAACACTACTGTACCACCACGGCATCAAGTTCTGCATTGTTTTATATACTTAGCATCCGAGCAACTATAAGTCAAATTAAAACTGTGTGAATGCAATGTTTTTATTTTAATGCATGGCTTGCTATGTAGCTAATTAGCTCTTTACTGAGTGCTGTACCAATGTATTCTGCTATGCCTTAGTTGCAGTTTTATGAAGTGTCTAACAAAATGTACAAGTGACAACAAAATATAGTTCAAGAAAACACTTGCATTATTTGACATGCTTAACATAAATCAAGTTTAGTTTCTTTACTTTGTAGCATACAAAGAATATTTGTTTTTTTAATTATTTTCTAATTCAGGTATTAACTGCTTCAAATAATCCATTTGCTGTGCTTTGCTCTGTCTAGATAAACCAAGATATTATCTTTACATATAATAATGTGTGCACTTACAAAGTTATTGTAACAGTAGTCGCCCTTCGAATGTAATCAGAAAGCATCAAGTAGAGAATTTCTCAGGAAATCCGTATATATTTTCCATTTAAAGGAAGAACGGCTTTTAAAATTGTGAAGAATGTCAAGCAACAGACTTAAACTCAATTTGTGTCAGTGGCAACTCTTGGGCACTCTAGATAAACAGATTTTGTGTTTAATATGCACCATGGTTACTGCAAATACACACCTTTCTTAGTTATCACAGTGCTGCAGCAAACTATAGAACCAAAGTACGATGTTTTATTTACTCTGTGGTTTCTTCATTGTCCCAGTTTTTGTCTGACATAATGTATCAATTGTATCTACAAAATAAATTAATTAAAGGCCTTTCAAATTTAAGTAACTATAGTATGGATTATTTCACATAATGCCTTTGACAGATAATAAAGTGACTATTTTTTCCAAGTACTCTATCTAGTAGGATATAAACATGGTGCAAATGATGGAAACGTATAATCATATCAATATACATGTGCTATAAAATTAAGCAACAAGAATGTCAAAAGATAAATTGACTAGAGTCTATGATTACCTCTGTAATTCTGTTTAATGCCAGTTACTGCAGTATAGTAGGCCACAGTTTCTAAATGATTTATGTTAACACTTGAGGCAAAGTGATATTCAAAGACATATAACTGGGGAAAGAGTCGCTCCTTCAAATTGCTAGCAAACATTTGTACAGTAGTGTATGTGTGTGTGTGTTTGTTTGTGTGTGTGTGTGTGTGTGTGTGTGTGTGTGTGTGTGTGTGTGTGTGTGTGTGTGTATCTGTATGTATATGTGTGTGTGGGGATAGGATATGTGTGTGTGTGTGTGTGTGTGTGTGTGTGTGTGTGTGTGTGTGTGTGTGTGTGTGTGTGTGTGTGTGTGTGTGTGTGTGTGTGTGTGTGTGTGTGTGTGTATGTGTGCGTGTGAGAAACTGCCTGAGTGTCTTGTGTATGGGTGTCACAAAGTGTTGGTATATATGTGTGGCTTTCTCTACATATGTATGTGTATATATGTGTGTCTGTCTGTCTGCATGTGTGTGTGTGTGTGTCTGTGTGTGTGTATGGGTATGAGAGAGAGAAACTGAGTGTTTCTGTCATTATGTATGTGTGTCACAACATCTGGGTGTATGTGTGTCTGTCTGAAGATATGTACATATGTATGTGTGCATATGTGTGTGTGTTTGTGTGTCTCTCTGTATGCATGTGTATATATTTGTGTCTATCTGATGGTCTGTTTGCATGCAAATGCGTATATCTACGAGAGTGTGTGTGTGTGTGTGTGTGTGTGTGTGTGTGTGTGTGTGTGTGTGTGTGTGTGTGTGTGTGTGTGTGTGCCCATAGTGTGTGATACACTAGTATCCTATCCAAGACTACACATCTGTGTTATGTGCATGGTATTCTTGGATTAGTTCTGATTCCTCTACAACCCTGTTAAAAGATTGCAGGAATAAATTAATGTTTTTTAATATTTTGTGTTCCCTGCAGATATTCACCCATTTCCTCTACTGACATTTTCCTTTTATTTTTTAAATGGCGATGTTATCTGACAACATTTCTCTGCCTTTAATAGTTAACACTGTAAATGACTTTGTACCACAGTGATACATGTCAAATCTCATGATTACACAGAATGGGCTGGATTCACGAAGTGTTGCATGGAGTCTTAGAGTAGAGTAAGACTCCATGCAGCCATCATGTCCGACGAGCGATCCAGGAACAGCCTGTATGGGCATGTAAGAGAGCTCCTAAAATGGCTCTTACACGGACAGGGATGGGATATGCAAATTACCTGAATTGCAGGTGAAAGGTGTGCAAATGAGGTAGATTTGCGATTCAGGAAACCCGAACCTGTCCGAGTAACTGCAGTGTTATTTGCAGAAATGTACTCAGTTGACAACTGAGTACCGTTCTGCAAATAGAAAAATGGAGCTGTGACAGCTCCAAATAAAGGTTGCATCCAGTGCAGGAAGCATGCCAATGGCCAAATATACGGCCATTGGAAATGTTTCCTTATGCAATATGAAAATAAAAATATTTTTTTTTGCTGATTTCTGATGTTTAAGCGTAGCGCAGCGCCGCGCAAATGGGCTGTGCTCTAAAACCCAGAATACTAACAATTAAAACCCACAAATGTGGATTTTATTGAAATTGTTAATGTGCAATGCAAGGGAATGGCAGGCTGAAGACAACATGGCCACAGAGTAGAGGTTGCTAAGGGGGGAAGCTCAGTCTAAGAGATGTAACCAAGCATCAGTAGCAAATCCTATGTAAATGAGTGTTAGGATAGTGAATCACAAGTTTACATAGCAAATGAGCACAGTCAGTGGAGTATAGGAGAAGGATATGGGGAGTAACAAAGTAGAAGATAGGTGACATCATGAGGGGGGTATGTATGAAAGAAGTGAAGCTCATTGGAGCAGAGTGGCATGTGTCAGCTGTCATTTATACATCATGGAAAGAGGTGTGTCAACAGGTAGGCTAGGGAAGGCTAAGAAATGGAAGGTGTATGCCGTGGATAACACCAAAGTTTTTTGCTGAATGGGTATGCGTGTGTGTGCGCTCATGTAAACCCGAGTAAGACAGAGTGCACGCATGTAAGCATGCGTGCGCACGTTTAAGCCGGAGTAAGCATGTATAAGGCTGTTTAAAGAGTTGTAAGTGCATTTGCACTGGTCTGCGGTGGTTTAACCCGAATAAGCAAGTTTTAGTCTGTGTAAGCATGTGTGCGCGTGTTAGCTGCTGTGCGCGTGTTTGCGCTTGTGTGCCCTGCCCGCCCCCCAAGGAAACAGAAAGAAAAAAGGAAGCACAACTAATTGTAGGAAGCTACCAGGGAGTACTAGCAGAGTTAGCAGGTGAAAGCAATCAGAATCAGGCAATTACACAGGCAGTACACTAGCCCAGCCCAGCCTGGCAATTAAAACTCTGCAAACAACAGTCCAGTATATTTCTTACAACAGACACTGCAGTAAGCTAATAGAAGTGAAAACTGAAAAAGCTTTACTGAGACAAAAAAAATGTTAGGGGCTGCCATTGCTGTTATAAGGTGACATATGCAACATGCTGAGGGTGGTGACAATGGAAATGCTGCTGGACAACCCACAGTGAGGAGACAGGGAAGAGTGTACAGGCCCAGGGTAACCTACCAGGGGCTACATGAGCTGGAGATAGTGGAGCACTATAGAGTGGACAGAGACCTCCTGCAGCAAATTGTTGAGCTGTGCAGGCCATGCCTTACACACAGAACCAACAGAGGGGAACCCATCCCAGTGGAAACCAAGATATGTGTTGGCCTAAGAATATTAGCAACAGCTACCTTCCAGAGACCAACTGGTGATATGAAGGGGATATCACAGGCACCAGCATCCAGGGTACTACACCAGTTCCTGGATGCCATGTCAGCACGTCAGTGATCATGTATATTTCCCCAATTCCCATGAGGTATTGGCCAGCAATATGTGTCTCTTCCAGCAAATAGCGGAATACCCTGAGGTAGTGGGTGCAATAGACTGCATGCACATATGCATCAAAGCACCAGCCAGCGAGTGGGGTAGGGTCTACTTCAACCACAAGGGCTTCCCCTCCATCAACAGCCAGGTTGTGTGTGATGCCCAGGGCATAATACTGAATGTGTGTGCAGGCTGCCCTGGAAGCTACCATGATTCCCATATCTGGCATCTGACGCAACTGTACCAGACATTTGCCAGTGGGGACATCCCACATGGTCACCTAGTGGGGGATGCTGGCTATGCACTGGAGCCGTGGTTGATGACACCCATCAGAAATGCACACACACCTGAACAGGAATGCCATAATGAGGCACACGCACAAACACGTAATGTAATAGAGCATGTGTTTGGGCTGCTCAAGTCACGGTTCTGGTGCCTGGACACATCTGGTGGAGCCTTGCAGTACTCACCAACTACATGTACCCAAATTGTCATGGTATGTGCTATGCTACATAATATGATCCTGCGAAAACAGCTGCAGCAGGACCGGCATAGGCCTGGGCCAAACAGCCCCCCCACCATTGTCAAGACTATCACAAGCAGAGCGTGACTCGGAGGAGGAACAACTTGAGCCTGCCCCAGTAGGCAGAAGGAGGCGTGCCCAGTATGCTTTGGCCTTGGCAAAGAGGCAACGCATAGCACATACATTGGCTCAGTAGGAACTCTGGAAATTATACCTCTCTCTGACTCGCACATATAGTAAAAAGGATGCGTAAGTTGACACTACCTGCTTTCAAACATGTACAGGGAGTGTATTATGTGCATCCGACATAGGCAGCCCTGCAGCACCACCTAAGGCATGATTGCCATGTGTTAAGCAATATAAAGCAGTGCTGAACAACATTTACCACCATGTAGTATATGCAAACAAAATCGCACACACCAACTAGCACAACTGTGGTCTATGTTCAGTAATATTGGGCAATGTCCAGCAATGTTGGTGAATATTGAGCAATGTCGGACAAGCCTGGTCTAAGTAGGGCATAGTTGAACAAAAGCCAACATGCTCATATTTGCTTAACGGGCCCTTCAGCAGTCTGGTCTGCTCAGTATGAAAATATAAAGCAGTGATGGGCCTCGAACACAGGATATTGTGCACTATAGCCAAAGTACTGAACCACTAAACCATGACAGTATTGCAGTGGTCAGCCTGTTTGAAGGAATGTTGATAAGTCTATGCAAAGTATTTCATGGAAACCCTGCAGGCACAGCATAATCCTTGTCGAGTTATGAGACAAAGGTGAGTCCTGCAGTAAGAACAGAACCTGACTACCAACACACACAGTATAAATGTTAATATCGGTCATGTTCGCACACATCAACCAATGTAGTGGACCTCAGATAGCAACATACTGAAACCTCACACTGGGCATGCTCACACACTTGAATAAATGAGACAAATGTCAGGCAACAAAACACGGAATAGCAGAACTGGGGATGCTCACACACTTAGGCCATGTCTGAGTACAGCAGTGGGTGACGCATATCTGGCAGTTGCATGTGTTAACCCAGGAGCCTGTCACTATACAGCAATCTGCCCTGTGCACACAGTCATATGACAACAGACACATCTATAATTTAGTGGAACCCTGTCATAATCAAATATGTTCTGCAGATACCGAAGTTGTTCATAGAAACTGGTAAAGCAAAGATGATAAAGACCTGCAAACAGTATCAGCAATAAACATTGTGCATCTTGAACATTAGCATAGGTTCAGAGGTCGATACTAGGCTATCTGCCCTAGGGCATGTACAAGCCTAGCCAGAGTGTGTTTGGCATTCACAACCCTGTCAGATTACTACACTGTGTGTGTGAATAGTAGGTCACACAAAATAGCCCATGTGCATTTAGGCTAGTGTGCCTCTGTCTAGCAGGGACACAGAAGATCTCCCAGGGGTAAATATACGATCACCCATACAGTCATCAAGATGTCTCCAGTAGGTGGTCAGTGGGTGGCTCTGCCTATGTCAAACTGGGATTACATTCTGGAGTGAGTGGAGCCTCTGGGATAAGAATCTGTCCCTCCACAATGTCATATTAACATCTGTGCTGAGGTATACGTCCCTGGAGTGTGTAGCTCCAAGGGAGTCGGATATCCTGAGGTGGAGCATGTCCAGTAATTCTGGGTTGGGTATATCTGTAAACAACAGGCACACATCATATCCGAGTAGGTGGTAAGTGACTGAGTAGAGCTGGAGTGACTGCATCTGAACTGTGCAGGGCATCTGTGTGAGTCCCTAGATCTGCTTGGTGAGGAACTTCCGTGGCCAGTACAGTTGCTGCAGGTGTCGGGTAACATACACCCCAAATGTGGCATTGTAACCAAGCATGGATATGATGAGTATGAGGCACAATGACCTCACTCGATCTAGATGTGAAACCATATAGGATAAAGTGGCCCACATAGAAGGTATGTCCAACCATTTTGGCAACATGAATGTCAAAGGTGACAGTACGAACAAGTCACGTCCCCAAACCCCTAACAACCCCTACTGTATGTAATGGAGTACTACCTATGTGGTAATGTGTGGACATGTTGTTATTCCCAAAGGGGATGACTATGCAACTAATGGCATTTATCTGTAGGCCATGGCTCAGGCACCAGTCATCCATCTCTGTGAGACCCTGTTTGAGTATGCATGTGGCAGCTGGAGAGTTGATCATGGCACCCAGTTTGCAGTCAAGTGCAAACATGTTCAGCCATATTCCCCCTGTGGTAGCCTGTACATCAGACAAATATATACTGAACAAGAGAGGTCCCAGGACCGAGCCGTGTGGGATGCCACGTGTAACATGGCACCTGCAATTCTGACCATGTGGGTGCTATCCCTGATCCAGGTATCAATCCATCGTGTGAGATATGTGTCCATATCGACGCTGGTGAGCCTATGCATAATGGCTCAGTGGGTTATTGTGTTGAAGGGTTTTGCAGGGTTCAGGTAGGCTGTGTGGGCAGCTGTCCCTATGTCGATGGACCTGTTAGCCATTTAAATAATACAAACAGGTTCAAGAGGCAAGATCTGCCCACAACAATACTGAAATGTGTAGGACACAGTGTCTGTAGGTTTCTGATGTCTATGTGTATGAGTCCCATGACAATACGCTCCATAGCTTTGCAGAACGGGCTATTTAGGCTTATAGGGCAATATTGTCTGTGGTCCGTTGTGGAGCGGGACCACTGTCGCTGTACGCCATTCCTTGGGTACATATCCTGTGGTAACTCCGATATTGGAGCAGTGATGTAATGTGAGGGTTGCGTCTGTCATGATGCTCATGTAAGATGCAGGCTGGGACACCCTCTGGCCACATTGATACTGTGATGTACGCTTTGGGGAGGGCAGCACTCACCTGTTACTGTGTGATGTCAGGGAGGTTATACTCAGTTGGGATGGATAGTTGCTCCTTTGGGGGGATGGGTGGGAGACATCTGCACTGAACCTGTTTGCCAGGATGTTGGCAATGCCAGTGGGTTCAGGGTAGGTTTAGTCAGTATGCAGTAACTCACAGCATATCAGTGAGTGTCCACCCAGGTTCCTGACATAACTGAAGAAGGCCGTGTGATAGTCCTACGTGTCTGTTGCAATTGTCTGGTAGAAGTGGCCCTTAGAAAAGTTCAAGAGTGATCGTAGCTGTCTGCTAGTACAGATCACATATGCCTTCCCAGTCTGGGATTGTGCTCTATCATGTAGTAGCTTCCTCCTGATGTTGTACAGCTTATTAATGGCTGGGGTCTACCACACAGGTCCCCTGCCATTGGAGTAGTGAGTCCTGTTGTTATTTGGGATAGCACAATCCATGCAGTCCACTAGGTGTCCATAGAATGTGTATGTAAATGATGCAGCAGTGTGAGCCGTATTTGTCACTGTCTCAGGGTCTCTGAAGGATACCACCTTGCTTCGGTGATGTGAGATGTTGGCTCATGAGAAGTTCACCAAGATTACCCAGGATGAGTGTGTGGAGGGTATATGTATGTCCAGTGAGATACATGTATGTTCTGACCTTACCAATGAGGGGTATATCGATGGTGTGGAACATAGAGTCCCCATGTTGGTGATGATCAGGTCCAATATGTATTCCCCCTTGTGGCTGTGCTGACTGGTTGTGCCATAGCATATGAGTCTACATATTGTAGCGACTGTTGGGTGAGGGTGTCAGGGCTTGAGAAGTATCCCCAGTCAATATTTGTGTATATGAAGACACACAATATAATGGTGTTTGTGGAGACCTTCATATTCTCCATAGTTCCCACGAAAGCCAAGTGTGGTTCCTGAGTTTGGGAGTGTGTTCTGTAGCAGGCAACAAACTGAACGGCAGTATTGCACAATGGTAGTTGTATATGTATGGTCTGTGATGCTTTGTGCAGTGCTACTAACCCGGTGGTGTGTGTATCTGTGATGTATATGGATACTCCCCCTAGTTGTGTTGTCTGTTCCAAGGCTTGTTGTCAGACAGCATGGTATGAAACATAACCTGGTAGTGCTGGTGTGCATAAGCGAGCCTGAACCAGGCGTATGTCAGTGCACAGATATTGCTATCCTCCATACTGAGGAGAGTCCTCAATGGCCACAATATGAGGTTAACACAACTGTTGTTGAGCAGCATTACCCTTAGTTTCATTTAACCTGTAATGTCTATGGAGGTGTGTTTGTCTTCTGAGCCCTGCTTAAAAAAGGCACTATGGTGGTAGCAAGAGCCTTAGCCAGCATTCCAATTTCCAAGGGTGACAGGTGCAAGCTGTCCATAGTGAAGCTACGTGGCATGTTGAGCATGCTACCCTAGGCTGACAGACACTGTATCCCCTATGAATTAAACACTGTTAAATGTGATATGTGTGTCCGTATACTGTGACATCATAATTGGTGGGTGTAAGATGCTAGACAAGGTCAGGGTCATACTGGCCTGGGCTACATGATCAGAGTGTTCCTCCATGTATCATGTCATGTGGTCCAGGGAGTAACGTCTGAGGTTATACACACCAGCATGGACAATGATGGTGCCAGTCCTGTACTTGCTTAGGAGTGACCTGACTGCCGGTGTTATGCGGCAGATCCTGGCACCCAACAGGCAGCCCAAAGTGACTATTCCCTTGTTAGTGAGTGGTACGTCAGTGTGTCTGACAATAAGTGTCGCCTATTACAAGTGTATTACGTGTGTTGTTTAGCCCGAAGGGTAGTGACTGTGTGGCACACTGACATTGTGAACTATGTGATATGTGGGTATTGTAGTGGGGTAGCACGTGTGTGTGTGTGTGTGTGTGTGTGTCTGCTTTGGAGGTCTCTGCTGCTTAGGTAGAGTACATTTACAGCATCCGAGTATGTCTATGTGTGATAATGTGGTTTGAGTGCTGTTGCTAGAGGATATGTGAGACTGATATGTGGTGTGTGTGGTACCCCTCACCATCTGATAGACTGTGCCAGTCATGGGTCAAGAGAGTTCAGCACCCTGTATGTCTATATAGGTGCATCTCACACATATATCTGAGTTTGTCGGGAGGAGGAGAGGGTTGTCTGTGTACATGAGACAGATGTGACATTGTGTCAATATCACAATATCCACCAACTGGACTGAAGAGTACACAAGAAACCGACCCCTGGACATGCCGGGATATTATCATGACATACTCTGTAGCCTGATCACAAAGGATCAGTAGGGTGTTAAGCATGTAAAAGAGTATTATAGGGATTAGTGCTCATGTTCGTTGGTGTTTTGTAAAGAGTAGCTGAAAAGGAGTCCAGACTGAATCATGTCACCTCCTTTAGCTATGTCATAAATAGCAATGTACACCCATATATTTCCTGAGTCAGGGCCAACTGTACCTGAGTGACAATGCCGACATCATGACAGACAGGCCCATATGTACATACCCATCTCCCACTGACAATAGTCCACATCATCATACCAGGAGATATCACATGTAGAATGGATGAGCAGCTACCCCCACTGCCAAAATCATGGCAGCAAGTGGAATATATTGATTCCCAATATGTGTCATGCACAAACTACAGAACAAACAGATCATGCACCCGAACAGTCAGCTGAGCCTCACCCCCTACACAGGATGTGGAACCGTTGAATGTGTCACAGCTACATATGGCACTCCCCACAAGTGTTGGTGCACAACACACCATGGGAAGTCAAGTCCAGTACGCCTATGAAGTCTGATCTACAAGTTCATGGAGTCCATCATGGTTGCAATCATAAACAGAGCTATTGGAAGCTGATATACACACAACCCTACCAACCGTGGTATGTTCATGTGCGGATCATGGTTCCCAAACATGCTAGACTGTTTGCAAGGCAGCCACCCAGGACATACATCAATGAACACATCTACACATGTGTCACATAGACTTTGAATAGCTCTTTATCAACATTCCAGACACATGTAGTATCCACGAAACCAACAAGCTGTGCATAAATATGTGTTGACATATGACGGAATGTCAATGTTTCCACAGGTAGATCACACAAGGTAAGGATTCTGAGGTCCTGTTCAAGCTGTTGACACCTGCTGACCCACATGGACCATTCCTGGAATGGCATAAAACAAAGTGTACACACATCACCATGTCCAGTCTGATGATGTCACCATCCTATAAATACAGCAGGAGAAGTGAAACCAGCCTGCAAAGCAAATAGCATGCTGTGTTAATGTGTCTCTTTCTCTCTAGTATCATAACATAGTTAGGTAGGGGTTTGAATCCTGCAAACAGTGTGTGTGTGTGTGTGTGTGTGTGTGTGTGTGTGTGTGTGTGTGTGTGTGTGTGTGTGTGTGTGGGGGGGTGTATGTTTGCAGTTTCCTTTGAGAGGTGTCCCCTTTTTGGAGACTGGGAAAACTCACTAAAAAAGGTACATTCCTCTTTGGAAAGACTGATGATGTCACCATCCTACAAATACAGCCAGAGAAGGGAAACAAGCCAGTAAAGCAAATTGCGCGCTGTGTTAATGTGTCTCTCTCTCTCTGGTATCATAACATAGTTAGGTAGGGGTTTGAATCCTGCAAACAGTGAGTGTGTGGGGGTGTGTGTGTATGTGTGCATTTTCCTTTGAGAGGTGTCCCCTTTTTGCAGACTGGGAAAACTCACTAAAAGAGGTACATTCCTCTTTGGAAAGACTGATGATGTCACCATCCTACAAATACAGCCAGAGAAGTGAAACCAGCCAGTAAAGCAAATAGCGCGCCATGTTAATGCGTCTCTTGCTAATATCATAACATAGTTAGGTAGGGGTTTGAATCCTGCAAATGCTGACTGTGTGTGTGTGACTGTTGGTCAATGCGGTGTGGGTTTTGCTTTTACTATGGTATGACATAGTATGATTACAACGGTAAGTGCATTGCACACATCAGGTATCTGCGTGACAAATATATGTGTACATGTCCCCTCAATCAGTACATAGGTGTGAAACCTGCATACTACATGAATACATTTGTTTCCATCGACAGGTTGTGCCGCTGCTTCTCAGATCGTAGGTCAGATATGTATGTATGTGACAAGGCCATCCACTGTCATGTTCTGTGGCACACACACCCATGACAGTTACTTAAGTGTAGTGTGAGTGAGGGTATATGCCTGCAGTATATGTCAGACATGGTCATACACAACAAAGTCTGCCAAGAATGAACAGTCTTTATAGGCCTTGTGGATATGCATTCAGGCCTCTAATGTCTTATGTGATAGACCTTGGGACTCCACAATACCTATGGATATGTGGATACCAAGGGACACATGACATAACATGAGTCGGTATTTACAGATTGGTACCCAACATATATGTTGAGGGCTCCACCTTTGTGGTACTGATGGGGTAGTATGTATAGTACATGAGAATGACTATGCCATAGTCGGCTTACTGCTATACAGCATGTATCAGCAACAGGTATCTGTCTGTATGATACCCTTGTGTAGGATATGTGTCCCATCCAGGGAATGCATTGTAGGCCAATCCATGCATTTCCAGATTTGGATGGACACATCCCTAGTGTGTCTGCATGTACCTAAGGGGGATATATGACAAACAGGTGTGGTCACAGTAATGGATGGCGGTCATTACCACTGGTTAGTGTTATAGTGTAGCACCAGGAGGATCCAATTGATACTGGGTTCCCTACTACTGTGTGTCATTTGTCAGAACATCATCCAATGATTGCTTATAGTCATGCTGTTGAGGTTGTGTATACTACCAGACTCCAAATCATTGACAGATATTAACGGTATCACCCACAGCATAGTGTCAACCCATGTCATACACACGTCTACCCATGTTAGTACATAACTGTAGTAGAATGCATACTGGCCATTGAAAGATGCTATGAGATGTTAACAATGTGTACGACAGGGTATGCCACATGTCCTATGTGACCACTATGCACGTACATCCAGACAGTGCCATGTTCACAGATGTACACTTGCTAATCTGTACTGCACATATCACACACGTACTGTCCACTCACTAACACATGCTGGCAACACATTACACTTCAGCAAAGTGGCACATGGGTGGATAATACATACTCAGACCTAACAGTGGTGTAAACAATGCTACATTGACAATCAGAGCTTTGATGCATAATGGCTGCTCAGATATACCTACAAGGATGTAGTTACACTTCCTTGTTGACAACTTCCTATTATTGCTACACTGCTATAGTGTCACCCTGTGCATCAGCACCATGTTAGCCTGTCCATCTGTCAATAATGCAGATGACAGGAGGCAGCACAGGTATCATCATATGCAGAGGGCATTTGTTGTTTGCCAGAGCCTGACATTGACCTATCCAATTGACATGTCTGTGTGTGTTTGTGTGTGTGTGTGAGAGACAACAGTACAGCATTGGCCAATGTAGATGTAATGTGTGTGTGTATGTGTGAGCCCTAGTTGCTTGCTTAATGTGTGTGAGTCTGCATGCACACAGCTCCACCATGTGGCTGCCATATACGGTAGTTTGTGGGACAGCCACAGACTGTACCTGCTAGGCTGTACAGATCACTGTCTCCAGCCACGGACACAGTACCTGTGCCTGGCAGGGGTGCTACGGACAGTATCGGGTACCAACTCTGACTGGGTACTGTCATCAGAGGCAGAGGTATGACGACTGGACCCATGTCCCTGCTGGGACTGGCCAGAGCCATGTGCACGTGGTCTACTGGGATGGTCAATGGACAGGCCAGCCCCAGCATTGCTGGGGCTGGTACTGCCACTATGGGAGCGGCTGTGAACTGTGGGCCGTCCGCGACCACTGCCAGCTGTTGTTGTTGCTGGCATGCGTCCATGTCGATGTTGCAACCATCCTGCATGGTCCTGGCTCATGGAAGACATGTTGTGGAGGGCATCTAATGTCTCCCCCCAACATCTATCAATGACCTCGGTGTAAGTCTGGATGGCACCAGCAAGGTCACTGATGCTGTCATTGATAGCGGTGTAATGTGCCCTCTGCGCCCTAAGTCCCTGCCTGGTGTACCATTTCATACGTGCCTGAGCCTGGATTACAGCCCGGAACATACTGGTCATCGTAAGACCTGTGAGGGCACACCTGCCAGGGGCAATACGACCAGTGGTGCTCCCCCAAGAACCCCTGGTCCTCCTCCTATGTGGTACCATTCTGGGTCTACGGCTATGGCTGCTGTGAGGGGATGAAAGTGCCATGGGTACCACACTCTCCTGGTCAATGCCAACTCTATGCTGTCCCTCGCCTATGGCCACTGGTGGTGAGGGATGTATTGACAGTATGAGTGTGCACATAGATCGGGTTGAACGCTGTGTACTGTCGATTGGCTGACCAATGACAGACCCTGTCAAATCTTCCTGTGTTAAAATACATGTGTCATCATCACCACTATTCATGGCAGTGGCTTCAGTTCGCCTGCTGCTTTCGCCAACCCATAACTCAGCACCTGTGAGAGGAAGACAGGAAACACACTTTACGGTCTGCACATGCACACATGCACACATGCACACATGCATACATGAACATATGCACAAAGAAACACATGCACACATGAACACATGCACACATGCACACATGCACACAGGAACACATGCACACTCCTCACTACAGCAGATACACACACACAACAGCAATCCAAAACATAGTCAATAGTGGTTGAAGGTGGGTGACAGTATCACAAGGCAAACAGTGACGTCACATGTGTCAGCATGCAGAATATGTGTTGATCAAGTCCATGCAGTGTGAGTGTAGACAGCCATAGTTAATGACAGTGTACATGGCTGTGGTGCATGTGTGTACATGTTCAGTGATTGCCTACACCCTGGAACACAATGAGTACAAGGACATGACATTTCTGTGCAAGTATTATAAGCTCTGCAATGTCCTGTGCAAAATCACTCACAGGTATACATACCATGGCTGCATGTGTTATCTGTATGTCACATGGATTTCCATGTCTGAATGCAGTATCTGTGTCTGTAGCAGATAATTGTGGACACAGGTGTAGCACATGCATGCTATGATGAGTGGTGCATGTATACGTGATAGAATACCAATCCTGGACATGGCCATTGTACAGTGGTTATGGTGAGTGTGGGTCATATTCCAGATATGCCAGTGCCAGCCATGACATTGCATGGTACATGACTGCAACATTAAACATCACACATACCCAATGTGTGTCATGTGACCCTTATACCCAATATCATTCCAGGACAAATATGTGTAACTTTGTACAGAATGCGACTGCTATGCATATCGTGTATAGCTGCATATGTTTGCACACACACAACATGCTATGCATAATGTGTATAGGTGCATATGTGTGCAGACACACAACATGGATGTGCAAAGCAATGGCAGCTATGTGTAGTACTGTGGTCACTGTAACTGTATGGGGTGTAGTACCATTAGCCATCATCATCATGCATCATGTGGTCACTCAAGGCCACTAAAGTGTGCTAGACCACCGCCTAGCATGCTGTACCTGAACTGCAGTGCTGTGGCTAAGTTCACAATTACACAGCCACATTGCACAAGGGTGTGTGAGGTGCCCAATAGGGAGCATTGCCTAACATGACTGTGTTATGTGTTGAAGAGTGTTGCACAGCCCCATGCTAGGCCCTTACCCCTCAGGTATATTATGTGTGGTGTGTGGATGACATGTGGGATACTGAAGTGTGATCTGGCATGTCCGGTTACACTATGTGTAGCATGTTGAGGTGTACTGCGTATGACAAACCTGTTATGTTGTGTACATGTGTGTCAACTATGCCTATCCAATGTGCAGTACAGTGTTGCCACATTTGTGTCTGATGCTCTGTGCATTGCATGTGATTGAGGCAGCTACTGACTTTACTGATATGTTTAACGTCTCACAGTGAACATGCACAGCATGCCTTATGTGTAGGTGTGTTATGTGTACATGGCCTACACCTCACCTATGACATGCACATTTCAATACCAATTTTAAAGTGTTAACACACTCACCAGCATGTATCGTCTGCCCTGCTGTCACACCAGAGGGACCTACAAGAATATGACACAGTTTGTCAGTGGCCACAACTGTGGCATTGCTACTGTGAGTGTGCTAAACTACAGTAGAACAACAGGCATAGGTGTATGGATACTATTCAAAATATCAGTATTGCACACAATAGGCAGCACAACTGCTAAACAAAGTACACATTTTACGTATGCATAATCTAACAATACAGGTAACAGTAGTCTACAGCTAGGGCATGTTACCTGCATGCTCCATGTCACCATGCTTGGTGGCTCTGGCCTCCATGAGGACACATGTGTGATGTTGTTGCTGCTGTAGGCCAGGAGCCACCACACTTAGGAGCAGTTCCTCCACTCTGGTGAGGGGGGGATGTATGGCCACCCCACCACCTGTGGCAAGCTGTTGTCTATGGATATCAGACGCACGCCACCGGACATGTCTAATTAAATCACTGCAGTGATGGCGTACCTGCTCATATGTCCGGTTATGCATGCCTATGTCATTTACCTGACGAACAAGATCTTGCCACAGTGCAGTATGCTCATGCTGGTGCTGGCTGGCCCTGGAAAACAGCAGGGTATAGTGCTGAACCAGGCTGTAGTGGATTTCCTGTTCCTCTGTGGCTGTGTAGGAGGGATTCCTTTGATGAGCCATAAGCCTGGAAGACAAGTAAACGATATGTGTGAGCAAGTCATGTGGCACACTTAACATTATACAGTACAGATATCAGTTAACTGCCATATATAGCATCTGTTCATCTGTCAGAGGATACACACATTCAATACCACATATCAGTGCTCAGCCCACAACTGGGTGACAGTGCCTGCCACACTCCATATAACAAACCAGTATACACCAGTACTTGGCACACTGTTTGGGATCCAATGCACAACCTCACCACGGGGGTACATATCAAGCTAATGCATGAAGAAATATGTCATCCATTGCAATGAATGTGAAGTACAGTTACAGTATAACCAGTAACCCACCCTAGTCGTTGATGCCATACCCCTACCTAACATATGTGCACAGTTGTTAATATAGCTGGCATACTGCTGTAACAGAGTATACATGTTGCTAGGTACACACGCAAACCCTGCAACACACATGCGATTACGGACATGGTACAGGCATCATTACACACACATCAAACATTCATACAACACACAAATGTATGCTGACACAGATGAGCATTTTCTGTGTACCTTACAGTACTGTGTGCCCCTACTTACAGATACCTATGCCTGAGGTATGTAATTTGTGCAAACTACAGGAAACACACAAGAAAGTGTTACCAGGGAGTGCGAACATACACCATACTGTGCTGTTTAGGCCTACAGCTTCAGGTAGTCCAACAGTTCATATGTCAGCTGGATTCACCAGCAGTACCACTTACTGAGCATACATGTATTGCTTCAGCCTACGATGGGACACCACAGTCATACACGAGGAACTACATCACAACATATGCCATCCTACTATGTCTGCATCCCAATAACTGACACATCTTTCTCTGGCCTCACAACTAGGACACAAACGACCATGACAGAAACAACCTCACACTAAGCTATCACACCGTTACAGACCTTGCACACATTCACTGTCACACTCATTCCACCTCACATAGCAGGTATTGCACTGAGTACATGTGTGTGTGCATTGTGTCATAGGTAGGTAATACGCTATTGGCCCTAGGGCCTAGAGCAGCCTAGCCATATGCTACCCTGGCCTTTGACACACATGTAATTTGATTTCACTTGCTCCTGTCAACTGGATAAACAGAGGTGATTCCCAGGGCATGTTACCTATCCCCCAGACAATCATCAGGGGTATGTATGACATCTGCTACTGAAGAGCCTTGTTTGTTAATGCTGGGTGGTTTACTCCAGAGTATGGCATATTTGACAATAGGAGTCTATCCCTCCAGCATGTGCTGTTTAGTGAGGTGGCCGTGTAGCCTGGTGGGATTGTGAGGTGTTGACATAGTGGTTGTCTGACTGCTATGGCTGTGACATACTTCTGTATGTTCGGCAGAGGTAACCTCTGGGTGGCCGGTATGCAATGCACTGTAGCTGTGGTTATGTCAGTCAGTCTGCATAGGGTATGTGTTTGAGGGCAGTATTACTCTTTGTGAGGTATGTCTGTGGCCTTTCCACTTGCTGTAGTTGTCATGTGAGGTACATACCACATGGGGCATTGTGATGAGTACAGGGGAACACTGACCTATATTTCCATACATGACACAACGTTTGTGATGGCACGTACCACATAGACAGATTAGAAGGCTAGTGTGGCACTGTGAATATCAAAGGGGAGGCTACTGTGCACCTGTGTCCCATGTTCTCTTCTGACACCTTCAGTGTTGGGCAGGCAACCACCTATCTGGTAGTTAGTGGGTAAAGTGTTTTGGAATGGGGTATGGCACTGCAGTATCAACACTGGTGTTCAGTCCATGCCTTGGTCACCAGGCACCTGTTGCAATACGTCTGACCCCGTGTCTCCCTCTCATACTATATATATATATATATATATATATATATATATATATATATATATATATATATATATATATATATATATATATATATATATGAATATATATATATATATATATATATATATATATATATATATACATATCTATAGCTATAAATATCTATATATTTCCATATATATCCATATATATCTGTATATATATATCTGTATATATATATTTCTATATATCTATATATATCTATATATGTATATAACTATATATCTACATATCTATATATGTATATATATCCATATATGTATATATGTATATATATATATATATATATATATATATATATATATATATATATGTATCTATACATATATATATATATATATATATATATATATATATATATATATATATATATATATATATATATATACACATACACATACTTGTAAACATCCATTGCTGTACATATACATGCATTGCTGTACATATACATGCACATATAGGCACATATACTGCCCACCTTTCATGGTGGGAATATCAATTATGAAACAGTTGTGAGACATACAATTATGTAATAATATTGCACAGTGTTGTGAAGAATACATTTCGCTGTCCTCAGGCCGTATAGCTGTAGCAGACCTCACTGGCTGTAACTCAGTCCCACAGCATTTAACCACCACATGACATATACCTGCACTGCTTGCTGTTTTCAATGCCACACACTACAATCTACATAGATATGTGCACATAGCAACCTTCAACTACATATATATGTCCAGCCTTCACTAACAGTTGCAGTATGTCCCTTGCCCTATGCACATCTGCATATACATATAGATATGGGCTGCTACCACATATGGAGGGTTCACAGTATGTAGAGTACCCTTCAGACACATCATTCGGATGCTAGCAAATACATCTCTGTTACATACCTTACCTTTGTATTTCTCACCTCTGTCTGTTGTACCTGTTGACGTGTTTTTTTTCTTTCTTTTTTTTTGGTTTGGTGTCTCCAACTGCCTCTGTTTGTTTGTCTGTCTGTCTGTCTCTGTCTGTCTGTCTGTCTCTCTCTCTCTCTCTCTCTCTCTCCAGTTGCTGCAATGATATTATTGCATGTGTGGACAGCAAGTACAGGCTGCTTTTGTAGGTATCTGCACATGTGCATGTGATGGCCTCTGCACCAATTGGTGCCCACCATTTAGTAATTGCATGCAGCCTGCTGTGTGGTAATTGCAGTTCTCACTGTGATTTCAGGACACTGCTATAAAATGATAGGTTAGGTAGGCGTAGGCCTTTCAGTTTTGCAAGATGGGGACCATGTTTGTTTGCTGTGGACACGGCTGTGTCAGTCAGAAGGTTGGTATATGTCTCATATCTGAAGCTGGGTTGTAGCCAGTGAAATGCATGTTGTGCTGAAACCTGACTGTTGCTTCTTCCAGTACACTCTTCTCAGTGTGTAAGTTTACTCACACCTCCTAATGCTAACACTGGATACATGGGAGTATATACTTTCTTTTGGAATTAGGGAATTAACTGGCATACAACAGTAGTTATTGCAATGTATTCCTATGGCTTTCCTATTTTTCCTTTACATTCACTCCTTGTAATGCATGTTATATTTCTTTTTTGTAATGTATTCCTATGGCTTTCCTATTTTCCCTTTACATTCACTCCTTGTAATACATGTTATATTTCTTTATTGTAATGTATTCCTATGGCTTTCCTATTTTCCCTTTACATTCACTCCTTGTAATGCATGTTATATTTCTTTCAGCACCAAGTTATTGTATATCTGCTGTGGCTTAGTGGTATATCATGCATACTGATGAGTCCAAGATGTGGGGTTTGAGACTGACAAGGGTATTTTATTTTGCTGCTGAGCAGTACAAGGTCCTTGTCATACAGAGTGACTAAGGCACTTTTAAGCAGTTGTAAGCAGGTTTGCACTGGTTTTCACGATGCTTAGCTTATTTTATGTTAGCAATACTAAGCTAAGCTTGGCGTAGCTTATCATATCTTAGCAATGCTAAGCTAAGCGCACACATACGCACACTGGTGCAAACATGCTTACTACTGTTTACAAGTGCTCACTCCCACTAACCCCCACGCTCATTTCTTTGACAGAAAAGTAAATGGGGAGATAGGAATGTGGTGATAAAGGGTGCACAAAGAGGGGAAGACAGTAGGGAAACCAGCTTGGGATGGACATGATGGGTGTGGAGAAGGTCCATAGCTGCCCATTTCTTTACCAGCAACAGCTGTGCATATGCAATACATTAGGTGGGATATTTGAAACCTTCCACTCCTGAGAGGGGTGAGGACAACTAAGTATGTTGTACTACCAATTATGAATATCAGGCACATGCACTGTTTGCAAACTGCTATACTGTCATTAGCACGTTACTCACTTCTGAACAGTTTGTGGTTTGTTTGTGTTGACATTAGCACAGTCTGCTCAGGACAACTGGACATATTTCTGTACTGTGTATGCCTACCTACACCCTTGGTTGTGCCTGACTACACGGGTATATAGTACATTTGGGTAGGGGTGCAGAACTGCAGAGTACATTATTTATTACTGTGTGATGTTTATCTTACTGAACATGCAGAGTTGCTGTGTATCTGTAAGTCTATGAAGGCTTGTAGTCTGTCTGAGTAGCTCCCACCTGTGGACATATCCAGATGGTAGACAGAGGTCAGCCTAGTATTCTTTGACTGTGCACCACAGCAGTCTTTTCAGCACCTGAACAATGGCATTGTCACAGGTGGTTGCTAGCAGTACATGGCTACATCCTTTGATATTTCTGTGTTGTACTTCTACATAAGGGCATGCTTGTGGGATTCATTCTACAGCTATTTGCAGAGAGTGTAACAGCAGACAAGCTGATATGCCTGTGTGTTTCTGACTCTTCCAGGCCTCAGATACTCTCACGTATATATTTGAACAGCCTCAGGGAAAGGTACATATAACTGGGATACACCTGTGATATAGTTCAGACATTTTGCAGTTCAGACTTTGGGGGATTCAGAGCATATCTATTACTACACCCTTTCTGATGTGCAAGTGGTGTCTACTCTCACTTATTGACGTTTGTCATTAAGTGAGATTCAACACCTTTCTGCCTACTGTTAGTACATTTCACAGGGAGTCAGAGGGGCACAGCTAACATTTGTTTACAAATCAATGTCATCACTGTAGAGCAGTCACTGTTGGGTGGTCTGGCTTGTGACCTATGCAAATATGCTAGTGTTTATCCTGCTCTGATACTGTGTGGGGTTTGTAAGCTGCTACTGTAACCTTATTCCCTACTAGCATGGCTGATTCTCTTTTCACAGTCATGTCATGCAATTCAACAATACCTGCTGGTTAATGCCCACAGAACAAGATTTGTGTTATGCCATTCCTATTTTCCCTTTACAGTCACTCATGGTAATGCATGATATATTGCTTTCAGCACTAAGTTATTGTATATTTGCTGTGGTGTAGTGGTACTTCATGCAGACTGGTGAGTCCGAGGTCCCGGGTTCGAGACTGACAAGGGTATTTTATTTTGCTGCTGAGCAGTACAAGAGCCTTGTCATACAGAGTGACTAAGGCACTTTTAAGCAGTTGTAAGCGGGTATGTTGGGTTTGCGCGACGCTTAGCAATGCTTAGCTAAGCGCATACAAGGTCACACCCGTGCACCCCCGCTAACTACTTCTTAAACGTGTTTACTCCCGCTAACCCCCGTGCTAATTTCTTTTAAAGAAAAGAAAATGGGGAGATAGGAAAGTGGTGAAAAAGGGGGCACAAAGAGGGAAAGACAGTAGGGAAACCAGCTCAGGATGTGCAGGATGGGTGTAGGGAAGGTCCATAGCTGCCCATTTCTTTACCAGCAACAGCTGTGCATATGTATGAAATTTGGTGTGAAATTTGAAACCTTCCACCCCTGAGAGAGGGGTGAGGACAACAAAATATGTTGTACTGCCAATTAGAATTATCAGTTTACATGTCCAGCGGACATGTGTGCGAATTGGGCGGCTATGTATGGGGCGTAATTTTTTTTTGTGGGAACAGATTGCCCTTTTTTAAAATTTTTTTTTACAGGTGAGAGTGGAATGTGAGGTAGCGGATGTAGGTATATTTGGGGAGGTAGGTTGGGGAGGTAAACAGAGAAGACAAACAAGATGCATACAGGGGTGGAGTTTGACATATGGGGTGGGTGAACACAATTGACGGAGATGGTTGTTTGGAAATCGCAAGCCCATGAGCCCACAGATGGTAACAGTGGAACTGAGATCCCCACCCATGGGCAGTCACCACTGTACCTTCACAACCCGAGGGTGGCTATGCTGGGGGCTGAGTAGGATGGGCAGGCTCACCTGAGAGATGCGTCACTCTTGACTCAAGCTGGCGTAGGGGATCAGCGACTGAACGCTGGATCTCCCAATGCACCACACCCTGCAAAGAAGGGTGACAGGTGGCCCTTCTTTGCTCACGCTTGCACGGGGGGGGGACGAGCCCCATCCCCTGCATCGCTGCCACCCAAAGGTGGCACAGGACCAAAGTAGGAGGGGAGCCCGGGCTGGGCACCGGAGCTGCTGGTGCCAGGTGCACTCGCCAACTGAGCAGGGACAGGTGGGTCCGCTGGGACCAGCCTTCTCATACGTTCTGTGATTAGGTGTGTTTAATTACAACATAAACAACAGCATTCCAGATTAGTTGTAACAGCATGCAGTAATATTCCCATTAACCCAACACACCAAGGTTCCAACAGTTGAACAGCAAGCATAACACATGCATATATTGAACGACAGTGGATATTCCAACAGCATGCAGGGATGTTTGGTAGCAACAGGCCACCATGAACGTGGTGTTTGTACAGGGCACATGCATCAACATTAATGCAAATATTTATAAAACAATAGGACATATGTCCCAACAAATATTTAAGGTTACACATACCCATTGAGGTGTGGAATTGCACGGTTTATGCACATACGGTAGGGTGTAGAAAAACCTCGGTTAACATCTTATAATGACCTTTTAGTCTACACTACAATCCCAGTGACTGCAAGTGTATATCCCCTACCTGTATTATTACACTTGCCACCATACATTAGGTTGTGTCATGGGTTTGGCTAGTTCAATATATGCCTGACCTATATCTGACATACTAACTGCCCAGGATGCAGATGTTACTGCTATATATTTCTTGTTTGCATTTATATTTCTTTATCTACATATCTGGGATGTTTTCACATGACATTTTCACTTCGATTTGTACAGAACCATGCATTTCTTGACACACACTCACATTTCTGGTGAATAATTACATGCTACATGTGAGCCAGGTTTACTTATTCATGCCAGCCAGTAACTGACTATTGTGGACTGTATATATGTTTCACAGCTACTAGCACTTCCATCACCTACTTTATATGGGACTGCATAACTCTGGGTTGCCAGCACATTTTCAAAAAGTACTGTTTGTATAATGCAAGGGTACAACAACATTTCAGACTCTGTGACACAGACACACTCTGGGTTTTAGACCTTTATTAATGACATTGCACACTTTTCCACAGGCTCACTCCTTTATTTGTTTTAACGGTGTTTATGGCAGACATGTTCAAGACATATTATATCTTTATTAATAGGTTAGAACAATCTTTTTTCAAGCTCACTCACTTATGTTATATGACAGTGCCTGCAGGGATATTATTCCAGACATATGTTACCTTTCTTAATGGGTTACTACACTCTTTTTCTGCCTCTCTGACGGTTTTAGCTGACAGTACATGCAGAGGACTTATTCAGGCAATTCCATGGCTGTTTTATTGGACTACAACACTTTCTTTCATGCTCTCTCCCATATTTTATATAACAATACATGCAGAATAATCACTAACCTGCCTGGTTGTGCAGCGTTAGCAGCCTATCAGCATAGGCTTGCTGATTCGCAGCACGGTCACCTGCAGCTGTAAAGTAAATGAAGGGATATTGAGACATACCTATCCGTTATACATATTCCATTATCAATTCTTACATACTGTATTCCATGGCTACATACTCAGTTGTGGGGCATTCTGAATCCCACGGGCTTCCTGTATCCACTGGTCCAGGCAGTCCTGCTTTCATCTCTTCAGGTCTGCATGGTGGTGACGGACCTGCTCACCAGTCCGAGGAATGCCTGTGGCACTGGTGAGGTCATAAGATAACTGGTTCCAAGCCTCTGCATTGTACTCTGTCCCTTGGAACTGGCCCTGCAGGAGTCTTGTCTCATGACGGTGGACAAGGAGCCAAACCATGTAGTTGGACTCCTCGATGACCCAACGTTGCGCTCAGAAGCGTGAACCCTCTCCTGCACCTGCCATACTGACTGCAAATGTGAGCTACAATCAGTTATGGGGAGTATTCCCGCCTATGGGGCTTAAATATGCTGCATTTCCCACAATTTTTTGTGATTGGCCGTTTTGTAAAATTCTCGGCTGACTGCAGACCTGCTTAGTAATGGTTAAACTACCATTCGTAAGTTTATGAATGTTAATAGTGGCAGCTTCCCCTATGTTGTCATGGCTTAGTGGTTCTGTATTTTGATTATGATGCAAAGGGTCCTGGTTCGAACCTTGTCATTCTTTTATTTTAATACTGTCTAGACAGGCTAGGGGGTGTGGCTGCATTTAAGCAACTTAGCTCTTCGTTGCTCCCTGGTGCCCTATGGTGCCCTGGTTGGCGCGGCGTACACATCCGCACAAACACATTGCGCTGGGTAAAGTGCTTTTAAACTTTGGCCATCTCTATTGCGCTGGGTAAAGCGCTATTACACTATGGGCAACTCTGTTTAGCTGGGTGAAGCACTATTAAACTATGGGCAACTCTGTTTAGCTGGGTAAAGCGCTATTAAACTATGGGCACCTCTGTTTAGATGGGTAAAGCATTATTAAACTATGGGCACCTTTGTTTAGCTGTGTAAAACGTTGCTTAACAGCAGGCTATTATATATCTGGGTCCTTTAAAAATATATATTTTGTTCACTGATACATTGGCCATGTCACTGCTTTTAATAAAATTTTAATCATATATGTCTGGTATTATTTCAAATACTGATTTAAAACATAAATGATAAGGGGAGTGGTGGGACTCGAACCGTGAATGCCTTCTCTTTGTGCATATGCTCTACCATTACGCTATTGCTATTTGGATTAATTTGCATAAGTAGTTCTTATATGCTCTTCAATGTCACAACTGCTAACTGTGGTTAAGCAATGGGCACACCAGCACAAACAAGCGCAAATACGGGCAGCTATATCGTGGATTTAAAAAAAATAAAATTAATATTTTACGTTTTATAACTGTGATGGGGGTTTACAGTGTCAGGGAGTGTGGTGTTGGGTGCAAGTACATTTGAGCGAACTCGCTCTTGTCTGTTGACATTATGCTTTTTAAAACCTTGCAGGGGCGTGGACTTTTAGACTGCTCAGCAGTCGGACATGCCCCCTGCTTGCCTACTCAGTCTGTGTAAGAGTTACGGATGAGTCAGCATGCCCTCATGAATATTCATGGCATGCTGACATCATACCGTTCAACTGCAGCCTCCGAGTAAGACATATTATGTCTTACACAGAGGTTTCGTGAATCAGGGGGAATATGTTATTAAGTTACTGTCATCTTTTCTGGGCATATCTACATAGACCAATACATCCCAGCCATACGTCTCAACCTGGTAACATCAAAAATCTGGACAAGGCCCATAAAAAATAGGTACAAATCTGTATGCTGATTAACATCTAATTTGCATACATAATTATGTAACCCCACCCACTCCAATGGAATTGTGGGATACCAACTTTCAAACACAAACTGAAGAACAGACAACCAAAATATGGCAACAGAGTCCCCCTGCAGCCATTCCAATGTCCCATTATCTGGCTATTTCATCCCATTTACCATAAACACTAATGTATGCATACTGCTTTACTTCCACAATGATTTGGATTTTATTTTTACATTTTAAAGCACAACAATGCAGAAGCACTTAGACATCTGGTAAACAAAGCAATACTGTTACTGTCTCACAATGAAAATAGGCTTGGCATTAAAACTTCTCCGCCCTTGAAACAACATTGAAACCCACACCACATCCAAAGATAATGCATCTGGCTAAGCAGTGGATAAAGATCACCTTTGGGCTGTTTTCAAATCATTGGCCCTTGCACACAAAATAAGAAACATACATGTGTTATTTTCTTTGATACACCTTCCTGACTTTATTAAAATTATATTCATTGTATAATACAAGGAATACAGCACACTTGTTTCAAATTATATTCCTTGTATAATCATACCTCCCAACTGTCCTGAATTACTCTGTTTTTACCGAGTTTTGGGGTCCAAAACTGGGGTGCCACGATTCCCGAGTGGCACCCCTTTAGTTCCGATTTTCTTTCACAGTGTTTTTATTATTTTTTTTTAAGTTTTCGCGCTGTCAGCTGACGTCATCATGCGCGATGACGTCAGCTCTGTCAGGGTTGCCAGCCTGTCAGAATTGAGCTCACGTACATATTCACACATATTTCCGGCTCAAAATTAAATACTTTCTGAGCGGGAACGGTTTGTTTGCTGATGCAAGTCACGCCTGGCTGATCATTACAAGTGCTCGTTTTCATTTATGGTCTGGACTCTGGATTATTCATTAGCTTCTAGTTCTGGCTGCTTGTTTGTGGATTTAAGGCTGGTTTTTGTGACTGAATTAGTGAAGGCTCATCAGCTGCTGCAATGCCGATGTATTATCACCACCTGGCTGCAAACAAAGTAAGGTAGGTAGGTGTGTGTGTGTGTGTGTGTGTGTGTGTGTGTGTGTGTGTGTGTGTGTAGATGTGTAGTGTTACTATTTTCTTTCTAAATTACCAAGGTTAGCTTGTTAGTTATATTTAAAAGCTTTTTTAAAACATTTTAAACTACATTAAAGTAATGTACTATAATTAAACAAATATGTGTGTATGTATGCGCCATATACCTTACAATAACGTTAGCTTGTTAGAGTATGTAAAAGGCACTTCAAAGCCTGTAAGTTTGACTGGTTCTAGCCTATCCTTAGCTAGTAGCCTAGTACCGTGTTGTTTAGTTAGTTTAAACCCAATCAAATATGTACCCCAGATGGTGTTAATCTTAATGCTGATATGATTAGTGCTGAAAAATTATGCTGGTGATCTTTGACCCCATTCAGTGCCTATTTATATGAATTGCATAAGGCTTTTTTGGTATTCAATTGTTGTGTTCCAACCTTCCATGGTACACAATGTTTATGAATAGCAAAAAGTGGCCAATAAAGTACTTGCTTGTAAAATCTAAATGTGTAAATACATTGACCAGTAGCATGAATATCTGGATAGTAACTTTTATTGTAAATGTTTATTTCTACTGCATTGAGAATTTAAATTACAATTTTGCAGCAGTGTGAAATAAGTGACAGGCTAAGGTAAAACAGGACTTACAAAATTTTGTAGCAACTGGCTATTTTTGCAAATGCTTGTAGACTTTACAAAATGAAGTTGACATTTCATGATTAACCAAAGTGTGTTTTTAATCCATGAATAATAAACATATCAGGAGATATTCTGCTACATTTGTTTAGCAGTTCAAAGTCCACTTGCATTTAAAATCCTGGTGACTACAATATTCAGATGATATGCTGGTCCCTTTGACTTTTATCTTTATTTTGTTTAATACTGCCTTTGGTCATGGAACTCATATAAGTGATGCAGAACAGTTCTTGAAACAATTCAACAGAGAAGCTGAAATTCTCATTTATGAATATAACAAAGCGTTATGGAGTTACATAACAAACATTACAGAGGAAAATGCTAAAATAAAGGTAGATCAATTTATTGAGAAAATTAAAATTTAATTTTATTTAGATCGTTATATGGATGTAATCAACCTCTTTGTTAATAATATAATAAGCTTTAATTTTAAGTGTGAAATAGGGTTACGTATTAGAACTGTGCAAACCCAATAACAAACACAGGAGATGTAATAATACAACAAAGATCACCAGCATAATTTTTTTCCTATCATTCAATGAATTTTTTTTTTTTGCACTTCTTTCAGCACTAATCATATCAGCATTAAAGAAGGAATTAGTGTTGTCAAAAGATTAACACCATCTGGAGGTACATATTTGAAGCCCATTAAGTTAGAACTAACAAACACGGTACTAGGCTACTAGCTAAGGATAGGCTAGAACCAGCCAACTAACTTACAGGCTTTGAAGTGCCTTTTACATACTCTAACAAGCTAACGTTCTTGTAAGGTATATGGCATTCTGCAAATGTACACATACACACACGAGCGACCATAGTACATTACTTTAATGTAGTTTAAAAAATGTTTGCCTAAGCCTTTTACATACTCTAACAAGCTAACCTTGGTAATTTAGCTAGAAAATAGTAACACTACATCCTTATCTACACACACACACACACACACACACACACACACACACACACACACACACACACACACACACACCTACCTTACTTTGTTTGCAGCCAGGTGGTGATAATACATCGGCATTGCAGCAGCTGACGAGCCTTCACTAATTCATTCACAAAAATCAGCCTTAAATCCACAAACAAGCAGCCAGAACTAGAAGCTAATAAATAATCCAGAGTCCAGACCATAAATAAAAACGAGCACTTGTAATGATCAGCCAGGCCCGACTTGCATCAGCAAACAAACCGTTCCCGCTCAGAAAGTATTTAATTTTGAGCCGGAAATATGTGTGAATATGTACGCGAGCTCAATTCTGACAGGCTGGCAACCCTGATGGAGCTGACGTCATCACAAGATGATGACGTCAGCTGACAGCGCGAAAACTTAAAAAAAATAATAAAAACACTGTGAAAGAAAATCGGAACTAAAGGGGTCACTCGGGAATCATGGCACCCCAGTTTTGGACCCCAAAACTCGGTAAAAACCGAGTAATTTGGGACAGTTGGGAGGTATGATCCCAGCCCAGCACCATCATGACAGATATTAACAATCTGTGCATTACTCACATTGCTATATGAGATAAAAATTATTAATTTACAAGTAACTTGTCTGGACATTAGATTACTCCATTTCTACCTTCTGTGTTAGAGTATCAGTGGATAAGAGTAGATATAAGACCATTCTCATCTACCTTCTTCTGTCAGGTGGTCCCAGATATGGAGGCACAATTCTGAATCTTCATTTGCTATGGTTTATTGTATGTTACATGAATTGCATATTGAAAAGTTAAGCAGTTTTCTCCACACCCTCATCATATTCTGTATAATTTCAGTTGTCATACAAGCATAACCCTTATTGTGCACCTCAAAAATTTAACTTTCAGGTGTCACCTTGAAAGCCATCAGTTTTGCCCAGTTGTTCTCTCCCATTCAATAAAAGCTAAACAAAATATGCTCACAGCAAGAAAAATGTGGAACTAATTTAACTCCATCATTTAACAGAGTAGGGCTCCTTTTTGTCATCTCTAATATACACAGAGCTATCTATCTGAGACAAATGATTTAACTCATTTACAGAGTAATAGCTTAGGAAAGGGAACACAATATACATTTCATGACATTGAAAGAAAGGCCTAAGTCTCTCTTCTGGTGTCATGTGCTGACACATGAACTAAAGTAACATTTATAACAATATTCTATTTGTTGAAGAGCTAATCAAAAGGGAATCTATGGTTATCAAAATTGTTCAATTTTTGTGCTCAGTATTTTCAATGATTCTCTTCCTTTGATTTGCAGCTTTTTGCAGATAGTTTATTATAGAATATATTAAAATAATTTTAAAGTCCCAGAAAGATTTCTGTTTTGTTTCTAAACCTACATGTTTAATCTACATCAGCAAAAGCACAGGTTCATCATTCAGTAAACATATTTTTATTTTATTTATTATTTATTTTACATTTGTTAACCGGGATGGTCCGACTGGATACATATCCTTTTTCAGCGGAGGCCCGGGGAGAAAAGCTCCAACAGAGTTACATTGATAATTAGGTACAGTAAATGAGCTGAAAGAACTTAACAAAAACATAGGCTATTTACATACAAGTACAAGACTGCCATTACTATTTCTGAGATTACTACAAATGTAACATTAATAACATATTAGCAAGGACGGTAGGCAGTATAATGACATAGAGTTAGACAGGATACATATTTCTTTATCACAGTATACAAAGTACTTATCATCTTAGCTAGTTGTTTATGTTTTAGTTAATGGCACAGAGCTAGTCTGGGTATGAGCAAGGACACAGCCAGTGTGACTTGAAGTGGAGTTTTAAACTATTTTTGAATTGACTTAGAGAAGTTGCAAGCGTGATGTTATTTGGGAGAGAGTTCCATATTTTACCAGTGGTGTTGGCAAATAACGTGTCACCACCTAGGTTGAGAGATTTAGTTGTTTGGACAAGGAGTCTGTTTGCTGAGCGAAGGCAGCTTAGATTGGAGTAGGGAGTCATTAAGTTTTTTAGTGCTGGGGTATTCTCAGGTTGTTTAAGGATTTTGAAGGCCTCTATGAGTTGGGACTGGTGAAGAAGGTGTGGGAATTCTATCCATCCAAGCTTTTTCAGGTTAGTACAGTGGTGTGTTCTGTAGGGTAGGCCTGTAACGAACCTGGCAATGTGATTATAGCAGGATGAGAGCTTGGCCAGATCAGATTTGTTAAGGTGAGTGAGGACAGGAGAGGCATATAGTAGGGTAGAGAGAAGGTGTGAACGGGCTGTGGCTGCCCTGGCATTCGGGTAAGGAAGGCTTTAATTCTATATAGGGTCCCAAGTTTCTTGTTGACTGACTTAATGGCTTGGTTGATATGTATATCAAATCTGAGTTTATTGTCAATGTTTACTCCTAATAGCTTTGTATAGGTGTCTGGGGAGATGATGGTCCCATTATTGGATTTTATAGTGAAGTTTTCAGTCGGAGATCTATTGGTTGGGTAGAAGAGAAGTAACTTGGTTTTGTTTGGATTTAAGATCAGGAGATGGTTGGCAAGCCAGTTTTCGACTTTGGTGAAGCTATGTTGGGTGGTAGTTAGTAGATTTGCAAGAGAGGCATTGGAACATATTATAGTCGAGTCATCTGCATATTGAATGCAGGTGGCTTCAGGGATGACTGTTTGGATGTCGTTTATGAAGACTGAAAAGAGGAGAGGTCCTAATATGGAACCTTGAGGAACTCCTATGGTATTTGGTAGTAGGCAGGAGAGCTTGTTTTGCCACATTACTGCTTGTTGTCTCCCAGTGAGGTAAGCTTGAAACCAGTCAAGGGCTGGAGAATCTAGATACAGGGTTTTTAAAGTATATAGAAGTAACTGATGGTTTACCATATCGAAGGCTTTCGATAGGTCCAGGAAGAGAGCAGAGGATATTTTTTTATTATTCCGGTTAAGATTAATGTTTTCAGTAAAAGAGAGGAGGGCAGTGGTTGTACTATGATGGGGTCTAAATCCATGTTGAGAGTCTGTAAGTAATTTATTTTGGGTTAGATAGAGCATTAGTTGGTTGTGCATGCACTTTTCCATAATTTTGGCAAGTGGTGATAGTATGGCTATAGGTCTATAGTTGGATAGTTCTGTGGATGAACCTCCTTTGTGGATTGGAATAACATAGGATATTTTCCAAATTGAGGGGATTGAGGCCTCGGTTATGGTTCTGTTAATTAGGATTGAGATAGGGTAGGCTACGACATCTGCAGCAATTTGCAGGTATTCAGCCGGCAGAAGATCGGCTGAAAGGGTGGTTGGCTTCAGTTTTTTCAAAAGGGATCTGATAAAGGATGTGGACACTGGCTGGAAGTTAAAAGAGAGTGGTGAGTCGGGTATAGTGTTTATAGAAGTGTGGGGAGGAGAAAGTTGGTTAGCTAATGACTGGATGGTTTCTGTGAAGAAAGTATTGAATGAATTGGCTATATCTTCTTGGCTCTTGTCAGATAATGTTCCTGGGGTCGGAGTAGTGGATTTGCCTGGTTGGAGAAGTTTATTTATGCCTGCCCAGTACTTTTGAGGGTTATTCTGATGTTTATGTTGCAGATTGTAGAAGTAATTTTTCTTATCTAGTATGATGGCTTTTTAGTCTCATTTCTAAGTTGTTGGAATTTGATATGATCTAGGGTAGTTTGGTAGTGCCATTTATCCCACGCTTTGTCTCTAGTTGTTATTTTGGTTTTGGTGTCTGTTGTTAGCCAGGGTGCTAGTTGAGTTTTAATTCTTATTGAGCGTTTAGGGGCATGTGAGTCAAGTATAGTAAGGAATGAATTGTTAAATGATGACACTGCCTCATCAAGGGAAGGAACTTTAGTTTTGTCCAGTTACATGATTTGAGTTCAAGTTGAAATTTAGTTGGGTCAAAGTTTTTCTTGGATCTGATAGACCTATAAATAGGTAAGCTTGTACAATTAATTTTGTCTTTCATGATGTATGTGAGCAGGTGATCACTAAGATCATTAGGGAGAGTTCCAGACATATAGTTCTGTGGATGACTGTTGGTGAGTATCCAGTCTAGTATACTCTCTTTTTGGTTATTGTTACCTGTACGTGTGGTAGATGATATTATCTGAGAGAATCTATGTAGGTTAACAGGGATGGGGTTGGACTGTGCTGTGCATTGGTTCCAGTCAATATTAACATCGCCCAGGACAATGGTTTCTTGAGGGTAGTTGTTGGCTATCCAATGTAGAATGACCTCTAGTGTTTCTACATTGTTCCCAGGGGGAATATAGGTGACATTTAGGTTAATGCCCTTATGATTATTTAGTAGAATTTTTAGAGATAGTATTTCAACGTTAGAGACCTGGGGTGGTTGTATAGGGTTAGTTATGATGTTAAGTGTGCTATTATATAAGACGGCTATTCCACCTCCTATTTTCTTTACTCTATCTGCCCTAAGTATATTGTAACCAGGAGGCAGGATCTCATTGTCTTTGGTTGATGGCCGGAGCCATGTTTCAGATAGACACATTATGTTGGGGAGGTATGTGGCTAGTACAGCATGCAGGCTATGTATCTTATTGTTTAGGCTTCTAATGTTTAAGTGGCATATTAGGAGGGAGTTGACCAGTCGGTGGGAGAGTGGTGGGCTGGTAGGATTTTGAGTTAAGGTTGGGCCTGGATTAGGATGGATGTCCCCATCTTTGGTTATGTTTTTTCTTAGATACGCTAGTAGTCTAATAACTTTGAATAGTAGTTTTAGTTCATATTTGGATTTTGGTGTTGATTGGAGTGGTTTTATTAGAAGCAAGTGGTTGGAATTTATAATTTTTGGGGTAGTGTAGTTATGGGCAAGTTCCGCAGTCAGTGGAGGTAGGGGGGTCTTGGTTTGGCATTTTGGATAAGAGAAACCTACGAATGTGAGATTTTCATAGCTAGTAAGAAAGTATGGCAGAATTAAGAGTGGTAAGATAAGAGGAAGAAGTTTATAATTATTTATAGACATGTTATATGTCATCAATGGGTGGGGTCAATGTGCTTCAGAGGAATAGTAGTGGTTAAACAGTAAAGTGGTGGGGGGGGAGGAAATTGGAGAGGAAGTTGTGTAGGTTGGAGAGGACGTAGGGGTGTGGCCTAGTGGCTATAAATGTAGACACAGTGGGGGTGGGTGGGATAAGAGGGCAGGGAGGGGAGCGAAGCGAGCCGAGGGCGAGCAGCTGGGCTAACCAGTCCCAGTTTTTGGTACTATGAGTGGGGTGAATAGTCTGATAGTGTAAGTAAGCAGATTGGAGTACAGGCTTGAAATTCAACATAAACATATACAGTTGTAAAATGTCTAATACAATTCAACATAAATAGGCATTTACAGTTGTAAAACACTTACTGGAGAGACACTGAGCCTTCATGGGGCCTGTAGCAGAGTGGATTGTAGTTTTACAAATGGTGCCTGCCACAGGTAATATTTATTAACTCTGGGATTGTCTTAAGGTAATAAACAGGGAAGGGGATGGGAGAACAAGGGTGTGAGCAGGCAGTTCTTTGTACTGCTGCTAATGAGCCAAAGCAAGACAAGTATGTGTTAAGAACAATCACAATTGACTAAGGACTGCTCTGAAACTGTAAGTCTTGTCTTAATTTCTCAGGTGGAAAACCAGGATAACCTTGTATCAGTAGGCTACTGTGGTATAGTTTAAATAAACAAACACACAGTATTGATCAGTTATTGATACTATTTGCTAACAGAAGGGAATAAGAGAAAGTGGAAGATGTGTGTGTGTGTGGTGGTGGTGGTGGTGGTGGTGGTGGGGGGCTGCTTACAGCCAAAGCACAGTGCTCTCCAGGGAAAAATGAAGATTGGCTCAAACAGTTAGACACATACTCAAAGTTAACTGTAGCTGTTTGCAGACAGTTCAGACCCGGACTGCACTTTTCTTATAGGAATGTTAAAGGTGGTACCGGAGTTGAATACTTAAGAGTGGTGTTAGGTTGGAGAGACACTGAGCCTTCATGGGGCCTGTAGCAGAGTGGATTGTAGTTTTTATATCTATAATAATGTACATCATAATAAAAAGCCCACCAGTACCTCCTCCTGCCTTCTTTCCACTGGTTGTTCATAAAACAGACGAAATTTACATTGGCATTCCTGGCTGCTATGGGAGGGAATGCCAGATAAACTGTTTAAAATTGGTATAAAGTTATAAAGTATTGTTACTCTAACTATATGAGAATATTTAAGTACCAGACATGATGGAGGTGGAAGACAATTTTTGTAACACACTTTGTGTGGCATTGCCTCACAAACTCATTCCTTGCACTGTACTATACCTCCTTCCTGTCCTTGCATGCTGTATGTGCTTTCAGCAAATGTAAAGACCAGATGACACAGTGTAAGTGAAGGCTTTATTTGTGCACTAACCCTGCTCTACAATATACTAACTCCATAACAATCACATATAGAATTAGCATAGAGGAAATCTGCATTTCTTTCTCCTCAGGGGAAGTGTTAACATTTTGGAGGCCCCCAGCAAATGACAAGTCGGGGGCCTCCTAGGAACTTTCAGTACAAGTATCATCCTGTCAATGCCATCTCTCCTAAGCAATCTTTTAGCTCGTACTGCAAACTTTTAGGAGTAGTATGCAGAGACTGACCTGTAGCTACAAGCTCTTACATTACAACAGGCCTATGTACCACACTATGTTGATCTGTCTAACAAAGGGACACTTACAGCTACTGGCATTTAGTTGTGACAATGGTAAATTACAACAACTCTATGTACAGGTCTGGACTTAAAGTGAAATGATGACGAGGTCTACCATTTCAACACCCCCCCCATACACCCTCCAGTCCTCTCCTCTGATTCCCACTCCTTTTGGGCTCCCCATACCATGCACGTTACTTTTTCCTTCCTTTTCTCACATTTTGCCTTACTCTCAGCTTTTTCAAGAAGCCATAACTTTCTATATGCTCTGAGGTGCATTTTAAAGTTTTTTCTTCTTTTTACACAACCTTTTCATCCAATAATGGCTTGAACAGAAATTATGATTAAGGAAAGAAATTCACTGTTGCTGTTCAGCTTTAGTTTTCCTTGCATCATTTCAACATACCTTTCCTGAACAAGACAGCCCAGTAATAACCATTTAGGAAATAACTCAAATAAGCCAGGCCCAAGAAGCCATATGTTTACAGATGGTCCGAGATGCATTTCAGAGCATTTTCTCAACATTTTACTCCAATGGTGGCCTAAACAAAAATCACAAAAAAGAAAAGAATTTCAGTTTTATTTTTTTCTTTCAATGAAGACATAAGTTGTGCCCAAGCTTAATGTTCAAAGCTGACAAAATAGTAGGTCACAGTAAACTAACACGCCAGTAGTTGTGTGAATACATAGATCTTATCTGGGAATACTGCCTGACTCCCTAACCCCCCTCAAATGACAATCACTGCCTATGTATCCCTTTGGTGTTAGACTGGGATGAAAGCAGTGGTTCAAATTGCCTTTGTCATATATTTCAAGTGACTGCTGATATACATAAACATAGCATGTTCTTCACCCCTAACCCTCAAAGGCAGCCACGTGTATATGTGTCTGATATATGATTGTGAGAAAGATTTCAGTAATATATTCTAATTTGTTGCTCCTAGAAAGTACACCACTCCTACACAAGCTATATTAACTTTTTTTGTACACCTCTGAGCTCTGTGAGAAACACTGCCCTCAGTTTAAACACAAGCTATAATGACTTAGTGTGCGCGCCTATAAGGTTTGACTGCGATGAAAATTAAAGTTGTAATAACCACACAATCTACAGCCCCTCATAACCTGTACCAGCTTTCTATACACACACATTTGAGCAGAGCTGGTTTTGGAATTGGTGTGGTGGAAAACAGAGGCTATTATCAGCTTTATCCTAAAAGGGTCATATCTCAGCACCATTCAGGTTAAACACTGAATTCAGAAAAACTGATACATTTTTTGTTCAACCAGCAACAACTTTTGTGGAGGCCCCCACAGAGAGTCAAGGATGATTAAGGGAGTCCCCATTATCCATTTAGATAGTCTGGTGAGTCGGGGCCACCAGACTCCAAGGATATCTAAGTGTCTGAATGTTCTGTAATATATTTTATGTCTTACCATATAATTACTCGTTAGGCACATTCTTTACTAATACACAGAAGAATAATGTCTGTGCGCTGGCATTACTGGGTGCACTACACACACACACACACACACACACACACACACACACACACACACACACACACACACACACACACACACACACACACACACACACACACACACACACACACACACACACACACACACACACACAGCAATACATTGTGCAATGCCAGTACTACTACATGAGATCAGTGAATGCTATTTAGCAGTCACCAAACAGCAGCAGGGATAAGTCACTTTTATTTACCTCATTGAAGAATAATGCATACCTGTCACTGTCCCTGATATCAGAGATCGTCCTTGATTTTGTTCATACTTCTGATTTATCCTTTGTAAAAAGTTTGATTTGCTGGTAAGTCTTTCAGGATTACAAAAAGTCAATCAATCCAGACATCTGAGTTTTATACTTATTGTCCAAAAATGCATGTTGATGCCAAAGATGTTATTCGAGTAACTTTTTAAGTGAAGTAGAGTAATATTTAAATGTATTCCTCATTCTGAGCCTTTATTCTATTATTTTTGGGATTACATTGAATTCTTGAGCAAAGAAATTAAGAGTTATAATATCTGGTGTTCTAGTATTATTTATAAAACTACCTGATGATCGGAAGCATCAGCTCTTCTTAAAATCCAAAGTTTGCACTGAGGTAAATCACTCTGGGCTGCGATCCCTCTAGTGCTTATGTTGCTCATGTTCATTATCAGCTTCATCCTAACAGGGTCATAACTCAGCCCTGTTCATGTTAAAGAGCATAATTAGGAAGTTAATACATTTTTCTTTCTCATCCCCAGTCAGCAGTAGTTTTTGTGGGGCCCCCACACAGTCAAGGATGATTAAGGGGGCCTCCTGCAGCCATGGGTTTTGCAGGGACCTAAAGCTGGCCATGTAGTTAGTTTTAGTAGAGAAAATGTCCAACATCAGGGTTTAACTAAACCAGGGGGACTATATCAGTAGTAAGGTATTTAATGGAATTCTGATGCTTGTTACTTGACAAAACACTGTTACTACAGCCAGAAATATCTTTGTATTTTAAGGGAGATATAAATAAGAGTTATTACCCTTGTGGTTTATTAAGTATACAAGACTACTCTACTGGCTTTTGTTAGTTTTACGTACATGTAATATCAGGATAACATAACTTGCTGTGGTTCAGGGCCCCAGGGAACAGGGGGCCCCCAGCAACCACAGGGTTTCCTAGTGCCTAAAGCTGGCTATGTTTCTCCTAGTTATCTGCCAGAAATTTAAGATTTTGAACAATGTGCAAGCCCTGATGCAATATATATCCTTTTCATGAATTCTTTCACCATAGGTGCAGTTTCAGTCCTTTTTTCCTTTAATATGGCATAGTATAACATGGCTCACATATCAGCTTCTAGCACTTTCATGGTTTACTGATAAATGCCTGATGCAATGAGTGTTGCGTGAGGCGGTGGGTTCAATGAATATTGCATTGACTTTCTATTGTGGAGAATATGAGCTGTTATCCAGATGAATACAGGACTGTACCAGACTGTCCAAGTTCAGCTTAATGATATCAAGTGATATTTCTGAAGGAATGGGTACTTTAGATTGTCCATGCCTCTGCGTTTTCATTTCTGCTCTTTTGACCTTTTATGTTAAAGCAGCCCTATCACATCATTTACATTTTGCACAAATTTGTAAAGCACAAATATCAGTATTTAGACATTTGTAAAATTAATAAAATTAAAACTATGTGATACTTTGTGATGTCCACAGAATTAAATATTTCTGTGCAAATCTTCCTTTATTTGTAAGAGTTCTTAATATCCCAATTTCTGATGGAAGGAAATATGTACCACTGTATGTATTCATGAAGAATTTTAACAATAAATTTATCTTTTTGACAATGCACTCAGTGTTCCACATAATGATGTGGTAATTCCAAATACAAGGTCTCACATAAGGCTCATAAATAAACATATTTTTTGTGCTGTTGTACTGTTGAAAGCATTTTTGTTTCATTTCGTTCTGAAAAATGATATTTCCCTGAAAACAATACAGATTCAAAGTACAGCATGTATTTAGCAGACATTTGTTGCTGTGGTACTGTAGCTTATGTTATTATTGAGAAGTAGGCATAGGAATATTTGAATTCAAGGATGGAACACAGTATAAATCGTCAAGGATTTTTTCATTGAATCTTTTTTTAATCAAAACTACTTTTTGAATACACAAATAAAATAAAGCAATTCTTCCTCAATGCTGTGCACATGTACATTCAAACTGACGCACATCTGCATTATTAAAATAATACACAAAACAGAAAAACGGTGACGTATAAATCCAGAAAAGGCAATAATAGGAAGGGAAACAAAAGAATAGGTAGGAAAAAGGGGCCTCCATCAGACATGTTATTTAAGTTACATAATTCATATATTTTGACATGATGGCCTTTCATCCCTCACAACGATATAAACTAAAGTTCCATAAAACGTACCTATTATATAATTATGTACATTTAGGTCATCTGAAGCTATTCTTAAGCAATTAAAGCTGCTCAAACATTTCATGACATTATTCACAAATATATTAGATATTAGCTATGAGATTAAAAAAAAAAACAATGCATTATAAACCACTTAATGACTTAGGCTGATCCTCCCAAGATGAAGTTATACCAAAAGGAGGAATCACCTACTCTACAAAAGGTTGCACGTTAAACCACTGCATATGTACCTTTTAAGTTGTTTCACTGAGTGTTCACAATCTAATTTCACCATGATGCACATACACTGCACTTTTTGAGCAACCAGTCAGTGAATCAAGAGGTTAATTAGTCTGTTAGCAAGAAACAATGCAAGCTTTAATAGTCATTGCTTTACTGCTGACAAATCCAAGTTATAAAAAAGATGCAACTATGAAGCTATTATGATGACCATTGCTAACTCTGACTCATCTTTTGAATATCAATTAAAAAATGTTTCAGAATGGGACAAGGAAATTCAATATGATGTTTTTCATATTGATTATTGCTGCAGTAGCCTTAGCTATACGGGGTTATATCCTGCCAAGGATATAACAACCGGCCAGCTTCCAAAGCTTCAGGGCACCTTCTACGCACCAAAACAATCAAGCAACTTGAGCTGAGCTGACTAGAAGACATATCTGAGTGTGAAGCTCTTCAGACTTTTACTGCTACTGAAGAGTACACTCATCTGAGGCTTTTGAGGATTGACAGCTGATTTGTACTTTCCTTAGTTAGGCAGATAAGTTGCTTTTGGGGAAAAAATTACATGTTCTTATTTTTTACTGATGTTTTATTACTTTCCTATTCAAGAAAAGTTATTTTAAAGGTTGGAGTGTTGTGTTTTAATAAACTGTCTTGAGAATGTAACATACTTTTATATGGAAAACTTGTTTCTGTCAGTTTAAAAGTAGTGTTATCTAACTGATAAACTATTTTATGTGGAGAAATTGAGTTTATTTTAAGGCTGTGGGATTGCCATAGTGTTTGAAAATGCTTTTTACTGTGTTTGTTGTCAAAAATGTAACATAACATTTATAGACTGGTAGTATTACTGGCATTTTTGTTTATTTTTCACAGAACATAGGCACTATTTTCGGCCTTACCATGGAACAGATTGTATCTCCCACAGTTGGTTCTTCTTTCAGCCATAAAAAGAAAACGTTAAGCAAACAGTCTATGACACCACAGCAGGATTGCAATTTGCCTCAGCTGCAGGTGGCCATGTCTTGTAGCTCAGATCTCTCATATTTTACTCTGCATCCCTCGGATGTAGCACCTACAGCTGCTATATACCAGGGGTTAGCCACATCCTCAGTGGGCAAGCAATAACCACATTTGTCGGTCCTGGGAGGGGGAATAGAGAAGGTTTCCCTGTTGTGTCAGAATGTTTTGCCCATCCCTGGGGAAGCAGTGGCTGCCATTAAGTGGTATGGTTGGTCCTATTTTATCCTGTCAAAAAGAAACAGAAAACCAATCATGTATCTACTCCTCCTCAATTTTTTTTGGATAGGAGTAGTTTACTCAGGGTTGATTCAAGTTATTGATCCTACTTGCAGACTAGCTTCCAGTAAAAGAAAGAGTGACACCTCTTTTCCTGAAGAGAATGAAGATTCTGAATCTGACCAGAAAGATGCAGGGATAGATTCAGGGTTTTGTCTTCAGATTTCTGATTCAGAGTCAGAGGAGAGCTCTTTTTCTGATTCTCCCTGTGTGGAGGTCTCTTTCTCTGAGACTATTGCTAGAATGTCACAGTGTTTTCAATGGGAGAAAACAGAGGTTTCTCAGTCCCTCAAAAAATATTATGAGTTTTTACAGAAAGATTTTCCAGAATATACACTGATTCTTCCTGTCCTGTCTGCTTTAGAGAATGTGTCTTTCTGCCTGCAATTTTCCTGATAGTCAGCCAGCTGTCCTTAAAAGGCAGGTAAGAAATATAAAGTTTGTCAGTATTTAAATTTTTATACTTTGTTCCCAAACCTAACCCAGCAGCTATAGCCTTAGTTGACTCTGCTGATAAGCACTTGGTTAATTCCAGCCCTACTCTTTCTAATAAGGATGGGAAAATTATTGGTAGGCATGTGGAAAAAGTGTGCACTTTTGCAGCTTTGAATTTCAGTATTTTAAATTGGCGGGTTCATATATTAAAGTTTATTCTGGCATGTTTTGGTATGAGGAATGCTTTATCTACAGTTTCTTCTTTTCAAAAAAAATCTGCTTTAAATAAATTAGTTTTGTTCTATTGCACAGGTCACTACTCACTGCAGTGTGTGTATGACTCTATTGATATTTCTTCCAGGACTATGGGCACTTGTAAGGTTTTAAGTAGGTTTGCTTGGCTGCATTCTCAGAACCTCCCAGATGATGTTTAAAATAAGACCTTAAATATTCTCCCTTGTTTAGAGATTTATTGTTTGGTCTCACTGCTGCAGAGGTGATCAAAAAGTGTAATGAAAGGGACAAGCTGTTTCAGGGAAGCTCTAAGATTTTTCAGCCCTCCTTTTACAAACAGTCCAAGGGATTTTCTTTCTTCTCATCAGATTTTGACAAAAAATTGAATAAAGAGAATTACAGTAAACAGAAGTTTCAAACCTCCCAAAACCAAGGACACTCCAACAAGTCTGAATGAGTATTCAAGAGGCCTTGTGATCCCCTTGCACCTTGGCCCTCTTTCACTTCCAGAAGGTCTGAATCTCAGTTTTTCTCTTTGGCAACAGATTGTTTCAGACAAATGGCTTATGAAAATCACAGACATCAGGTGGGAGGAAATTCCTCCTTTCCAGGTAGTCATTCCTCTTCCTGCAGATTATACTGTTTTATTTCCACCTGTTCTTCATCACATGCTGCCCCCAATGAATGACAGAAGCAGTTCCTTTTTCCCAGGTGGGGAAGGGGTTTTATTCAAGGATGTTCCTACTCCCAGAAAAATACAATGCTTAAAGACTTTCTTTCCTAAACATGTCTATGATGGTGCCCAAATTCAAAATGAGGTCACTTCACAACCTGCTACTTCTTTTTCTTCTTTCATGCTTCCTGGTAACAGTAGACTTAAAAAAGGTTTACCATCATATTCATATTCATCAAGACTTCAGGTGCTTCTTAAGGTTTTTTTTGTGTCTGGATCTCATTATTAATTCTCTTCCATACCTTTTGGGCTATTCACTGCACCAAGAGTGTCCACAAAGTGTCTAGTTCCAGTTATAGCTCATTGCAGGCTACAGTGTTTCCACGTTTTTCCTTATTTAGATGACTTGTTTATCTTTGTAGAGTATTTTTCAAAATGTCAGGAATCTCTCATGGATAAGAGTTGTCTTGCACAAGCTAGGATTCCAAGAGAACATTCAAAAGTCTTTCTTGACTCCCTCACACAGGATTGTGTTCCTGGTATGTCATCTAGACACCTCCTTTCAAAGAACCTTTCTTTCACAGGAAGAAATAGAGATTTATTTAGATCTATTTATAAGGTTTGCCATGAAGACCAGTCACTGTGAGGTAATACCTCAGGATTTTGGGTCTGATGACATCTATTATTCTTATGATACCTCTGGCAAAATGCCACATGAAGAAGATACAGTGATATCTGAAATTTATTTGGTTCCAGCATCAACAGCTTTCATCTTTTCAAAGCCTAGTAGTGGGTTTACTTTGTGAAGACAACAGATATCCTTAAATCAAGGTCTCCCCTTTCTCCCTCTCTATTCAAAAGCAGTCAGTCATCACAGATACTTCAGACTTTGCTTAGGAAACAGTTTCAGGAGAGATAAATGTGCAGGGGGTGTGAGACACCAAGAACAGATGCAAGCACATACATATCAATGAAATGCTTGCTCTGATCAAGGCAGTCAATTCTCTGGACCATCCTTGTTCCCCAGGACTTCTACAAGTGGCTACAGAAAATGCTGCAGTGGTGTAGTACATCAATTCTGTTCCAGGACTTCCTGCAAGATGGCCTGAAAGACAGATACCTTTTCTTTTCTTTGGGTAGGAATGTATGCCTTTCCACCCTTAACACTAATATCCAGGGTACTTTTGAAGATGTAGAAGTAATTCCCGAAGATCATTGTAGCGGCGCCTTTCTGGACAGGTGACCATGGTTCTCCCTTCTTTTGGAAATGACCAGGGGCAGTAAATATAAGCTTCTTCACAGAATTGATCTACTCACACAAGAACAGGGGGGTTTGATACACCTGAACATTAATCATCTTCAATTCGATGTCTGGAAGATAGGGTCTTAATTGCTTTTAGGCACCTGTTTTCTGAGGATGTGCAGCAGTTAGTTATGGAAGCAAGTAATCCTGCTACTAGAAAGTCATATATTAACAAATGGAAAATGTTTTTGAGTTGGTGGAAACAACATAATAAGCACCTATTCAGGGCTAGTTGGTCTCTGATTTTACAAGATTTGTGTGAGTTACTATCCTATGGCCGTTCTTATGACTCTGTCAAGGTTAATACCTGCCATTTCAAGCAAGTCTGCCCATGGATCCTCCTCATTTAAAGCAGTCACATGTCAAAATATTCTTGAAAAGGGTTTTGCTTAAGAGGCCTCGAAGTAAATCGGTGCCCCCCCCTTTGGATCTTAATTTTATGTTATAGAGAAATTAAGACCTGCTCCATTTGAACAAGCTAATCTGGCTGATTTGAGGTTCTTAACATAGAAAACAGTATTATTGATTACTTTGACCTCTGCAAGAAGGGTATCTGAGCTGTAAGCTCTTATGGTGAGTCGTCTCATTTTCCAAAAGGGCATAGTTTCTTTGAAAACTAATCCTCTTATGCTCAAAGTTGTATCTGAGTTTAAGTCAAACTATCCATCCCCCCATTTTCTTTCCTGTAACTAAAAATGAGGGAGAAAGGATACTCCATACCTTGGATGTCCACAGATAGCTCGGTACTATCTTGACAAAACTAAATCTTTCAAATCATCGGATCAGTTTTTTTAATTTCTTGTGAAGGTAACAAGAAGGGACAACTAGTGTAAAAATGCACTATTTGTACTGTCTCATGGTCTTTCATATTCGTCATAAAAAGAGCTTGGCATATTTTCAAAAGGTATATAAAGACTTATTTGTTGGTTACGGGGTGCTATATTGTAGCTGCATGAAAATATTAACTCAAATTAAGTAAATTCAGACAAGCTCCATGTTGTGTGTATGGGGGGGGGGGCTGGATGAATAATGTTACTAAAAGAAAGCATGCAGTTTTGTCTAGTTTTTTAAGAATATATATGCATTTTTCACCATATTTAATGAAGTTATATAGTGGGTTAACATGAAGGAATTGAAAGAAATAAGTAAAAGGCAAAATGCCATCATTTTCTAGCAGTAATTACAAAATTTGTCAAAAAATAATGCAATACAAATGGATTAATAACTTGTGTATGGATTCCTGACAGCTGAATAATTAATGCACTTAATTTCTTCAAGTGGCGTAGCAAACAACTCCCAAAAAATTTCATTCTTGTCACTGTGCTGTCAAGTGTAAGTAACTTATTCAGTTTACAGTTGCATAAATAAAACAGAAAAGCACCTGTAGCTTATTAATATTTGAATTATAACCTGCACCTAGAGACTTAACTAGGGTGAGTGAAAGGGGCAGATGCACAAGATATGAGAAAACCTATTTGCAAACGTATGTGTACCTTGACTAACGCTTACATTGCTTCCTATTAAAACCTCGTTTTTCTCAACAGTCACTGTTAACAGGCCAACAATGCATTAAAATCTTAGATACACATTTTTCTAAATAATCCAATGACTTTATTAACAAACATAAAATAAGACCTGTCTACTGCTCTTTCATAGTTCTGGATAATTCTATATATGTCACTCTTTGTCCATCTAGGTTTCCTTTGGCTTCATAATTTATGTGCTTCAGTTTTGCTATTAAACATTTGTTCCAGTCCCTCACAATTTGAGGAACTGCTCAAACTTAGTAGCATAAATCTCCAAGCAATTTTAAAATTGCTTAACATTTCTACATATAAACCATTAACAGCTCATATCATATAAGTCATAACATTTCTAACAGAAATATCTCTTAAATGGGCAATATTGATCAGTCTGTAGCCACATTCACTCCATCTGTTAACTTTAATATTATCTTTACAATATGTATGTATTCAGCACTAACTGCCCTTATCGAAGAAGTACATAGATGACACCCCAGATTAAATTTATGGTCAGACATCCAGTTATGTTAAAAAGGGTCATTGAGAAGATCTGTTTTATGTGAATTGGGAGTTTGCACCAGAGGAGTGGTAATCTCTGCCAGAAGTATCTGTCTCTTTTGCATGTCCTGTTAATGTCACAGCCTAGGTTAAGATCCCTAGACTGAGTGAATCTTGCCCCATTTGACTTGTGGATGTGCAGCATTTCAAAGCTGATTACAACCTCCTGATGGAATGTATAAACAGCTTCACAGCCCCCTCCACAGGAACTGGCACATATGTCTAAAACTACACCAAAGTACAATATGAGCATTTATATAGCTGCATGGAATCAGAAATACCCGACAGGATGAAATCATCCTCTTCAAGGAAGAATAAACCTGTCTGGTGGACATCTGCAATAAATAAACTCTATAATAAGAGGAAAAAATTGTTGTCCAGGACCAAGAAGGAGCAGGTGCCTAATTGGAAGCATAGTCTCCTTAGCCTGAACAAGCAAATAAAAGCACTATTGAAATCCTCCAACACAAACTTCGAGTCCAAACTGGCCACATCTACTAAAGACAATCATAACGCCTTCTTCACATATGTCGACAACCTCAAGGGAAGCACCCATATCTGCTCAGAACTGGTGGTCAAGGATACCACATACACAAATATTGTAAATATACCCAACCTGCTGGCAGATAGGTTCAGTGAAAACGTCACCCCTCTGTCCCCCATCAGTAAAACAGGACATTCCCAGTACATGACCCCTCCCCTTATCTCTAGGGAGCAAGTTATCACTGCCCTCTCAAAGGCAATCAATACAGCCTCCATGGGACCTGATAACATCACAGGCTGCATCCTACATGAACTCAAGCAGGAACTTTATTTATTTATTTGCAGTTTGTTTACCAGGATGGTCCATTGGGCCATGAAGAGCCCATTTTCAATGGAGTCCTGGGCAGCAAAGCTCCAGTAATTAAATTAAATTACAATATTACGAAATAATAACAATTACAAAGTTTACAAAACACATAATGAAACATTAGAAAAAAATACATGGTAACACCAGTTGCAATAAATTGGCATTTGATGGAGCAAATGCATGAAAAATCCCATTATGAACAAATTAAGGTAATATAAAGAGTGCATGTTCCTTCAGGAACTTATGGGCTAAAGGAGGCTATTAGCAGATATGTTTGGTATAGAAAGAATTATAGTTAAGGATGTTATGTAGGATGAGAACAAGACCATTCCCATTGTGAGATTAGGTGTGAGTGAATAAAGTTTTAAAGATAGAGAGACTGTTAGTTGTATGGATAAGAGGTGGGAGAGAATTCCAATGGCATGCTAAGCAGAAAGATAGAAGATGTTTGCCTGGTGGGTGGGTAGGTTTATGTAGTTCTATTAGATTTTGGAAGTTAGATCGAAGGGATCTGTTAGGAAAATGCATTTGGAAGGTAGAGGCAAGGAAGGGGCAGAGAGAGAGGGGCTAAAAATAAGTCTGTGTGCTTGGATAAGTTGTGTTTAGGTAAGATAATTGGTCAGTTCAAGCCAGCTCAGTTGGCGTAGGTAGATGCAGTGATGGGTATTGGATCTGTGGCCAGTTGCAAATTTTGAAATTTTATAGTAACACGAGGAGAGTTTTGATTTGAGGGAGGATTGCAGATTGGTAAGGATAGAGGCACCATACAGGAAGAAAGGGGTGAGGTATCTGTTAGCAAGAACAAGTCTGCTGGAGGGAGAGATGAAAGGGTTGTGGCGATAAAGCATGCCAAGTTTCTTGTGATTTTTTTTTTATATTTATAATAAGATGGCTATCAAACTTTAATTGGTCAATGATGAGGATTCCTAACAGTTTAGGACTGGAGACTGTTTCAAGAGGAGTGTTATTTTGGCTGGTGATAGAGAAAGAGCTTTTGTCTACAATGATGCTTTTAGAGGGGTGAAATATCATTAGTTTAGTCTTGGTTGCATTTAGAGCTAGATGGTTATCTAGCATCCATTGTTCTGTAGAGGAGAAGGCATCTTGGGTTAGTTTTATTAATGAAGACGTGGAGGTTGCAAAACAGATTATTGTCAAGTCATCCCCATATTGGATGAGGTTGGCATTAGGGATGGCATGGTAGAAGTCATTAATGAAAATACTGAAAAGAAGGGGAGCTAGAATTGAGCCTTGGGGCACACCTCTGGGAGTGTTTAGGAATGGTGAAGTAGTTTTTTCCACTTAACTGCTTGTTGCCTATTTGATAGATAACTGGTGAAACAGTTAATAGAGGAGTGGGACAGATTTAGTTTAGAGAGCTTAGTAAGAGCTTAGTAAGAAGAAGGTTATGAGAGATGGTGTTGAAGGCCTTAGAGAGGTCTAGGAGGAGGGTGGATACAATATGACCAGAGTCGTGGGCTTTGTTTACAGTTTCTAGGAAGGAGAGAAGAGGGGTGGTGGTGCTATGGCAGGGTTGGAATCCATGCTGGGTGGCAGTAAGAAGGTTATTATTTATAAGATAGGGTAGGAGTTGTAGGTGGATGCATTTTTGAGAAGTTTTGAAATAGGGGATAAGATAGCAATGGGACGGAAGTTGGAGATATCATTATTGTTACTGCCTTTATGGAGTGGAATAATATAGGCCTTTTTCCAGAGCTGGGGAACATGGCATTCTGAAATTGATCAATTTATTAGGATGCAAATAGGGAGGGCAATGACTTCTGCAGCTATCTTTAGGAAGTAGGAGAGTATTCCATCAGGGGCATTAGAGCAAGGTTTCAATTTTAGAAGAAGGTTTTTTTATGATACAGATGTGGATAGGGTTCATGGAGAAAGGAGGAGGTTGGGAGCTAGACGTACTGGAGGAGAAGGGGATGTGTGGAGGTTGTTGTGGGGAAGCAAGGTTATTAGTGAAGGATTATGTTAGTTTAGATATGGAATCAATAAAGAATCAAGCAGCTAAATCTGCGTCAGAGGCATTTGGGTCGGGGCAAAGGTTTTCTTTTTTCCCTGGTTAAGAAAAGAGAAGATTCTATCTCAGAATTTTTTAGGGTTATTGTTTTGATTAGTTTGGAGAGTGGAAAAATAGGCTTTGCGGTCTGAGTTAATAGTTTTTTTTTTTTACTTTGTTGCAAAGTGTTTTGTATTCATTAAGGGAAGTAATAGTTTTACTTTTATGGTAGTGTTCCCAAGCTTTATCACCGAGTTGTATGGTGGCTAAGGTATTCTTAGTTAGCCAAGGAACAGAGTTACTTTTAGTTTATTTTGTTTTCCAGGAAGCGAAGGTGTCTAGCAAGTTTAAGAACTTGCAACACCATTAGGCACCCTTTTCAACCAAAGTCTGAATACTGGCTTCATCCCAGCTGAGTGGCGCACAGTCACTGTCATTCCTTTGCACAAAGGTGGAGCGTCCTCCGAGCCAGGAAATTATAGACCCATCAGCCTAACTAGCGTGATCTGCAAGGCCATGGAGCAGATTATCATGGACTTCCTTAACAAAGACATTGGCAAATTCTAGACACTCGATCTCACACAGTTTGGTTTCGTCAAGGGGAGGTCATGCCTGTTAAATTTGGTTGACTTCTTTGAGACAGTCTTCAAGGCCACGGATGAAGGGAAGACAGTGCACACTGCCAACCTTGACCTGGTCAAAGCCTTCTATACTATTCCCCACTTAGGTATAACAGACAAACTCTCTCAACTAGGCATCGATCCATATGTTACCACACTGGTAGCAAACTGGCTCACTGATAGAACCCACATTGTTAAAATAGGGGAGGCCACCTTAAGCAATAAACCCATAACAAGTGGTGTACCACAGGGATCAGTCTTGGGGCCTCTGCTGTTTGGGATATACTTTTCTGAGGTGCAGGCCAAAACCAGTGGGCTATGGGTGATCAAGTTTGCAGATGACTACATGCTGGGTGCCATCATCAATTCCCCTAGAGATGTGAACATCCTCCAAGAGGGTCTCACCCAAACAAATGACTGGTGCCAGAAACATGGCCTCAAACTAAATGCCAAAAAAATGCATCATCATCCCCTTTGAAGAGACTGATGTCCCCACAAATTATCACATTGATAATAAGGTCCTAAGCACTCAATCAGTCGTGAAGGACTTGGGCACCCAGGTTGATAGGAAACTGACTTTTGACCACCATATTCCCTCCATTATACAGAAAGCTTTCTACATCGCCCCCCTCATTAGTAAGGGTATCTCATCCAGGGACAAGATGGTCATAACATCCCTCTATTCTTCCCTTATAAGACCCATTATTGAGAACAATGTCCCGTTTGGTATGCCCCTCACAAAGCACATGCAGCAACTGGAGAGACCACAGAGGTTCCTCACCAGGAGTATCCAGTGCCTCAAACATCTACCCTACACAGGTAGGCTAAAGGCTCTGTCCTTCTATTCCGTCTCCTACAGACTCCTGAGAGGTGAGCTCTGTCTGGCATATAAAGCAATCTCAGACCCTGCCCTGATGGAACTGCTGCATATCTACAAGTCAAGAGTAACCCACATGCGCAAGCTCAACCTGGTCTGTGACATCAATAGGACTTGGTGAGACAGATTTGTATCCCAGAGACTCTCCTTTTTGTGTAATAGACTCCCTCTCCATGTCAAGCAGAGTGCCTCATTATCCCTTTTCATGCATGACCTGGATAACTGGATGGGGAAAAGAAAATACAACCTTGGAATTCCACCTGTGTCCCTGCTGGACACTGGCATAGGGTGCTGACTTGTTGGAACATGGGCTAAATTATTGGCTAGGCTTGTAAGGGTCTCTGGGCCAATAGACTAGTAACTTCCTATGATCCTATGATCCTATTAGGGCATGGTCCGAGACTGCTCTGTAGGCCAGGTACAAGTCCCCTTTCAGCAGCCTGTAAGAAATAGAGTACAATGACAGGGCCTTCAGTCTATTCATGTAGGTCATGTGCTGAAGGCCCTGAATTTTCTTGATGAGAAAACTCTGAGGTCTCTCCAGCTGCTGCAGGTGTCTGGTGAGGTACATACAGAAGGGAGCATTGTACTCTATTAGTGGTTTAATGAGGGATGAGTACAGGAGAGTTATAACATCCTTAACTCTGTATGTGATGCCCTTACTTATGAGATGTGCAACATAGAAGCCCTTCCTTACCACTGTGGACACGTGATGATCAAAGTTACGGTTGCTATCATCCTGTGTTTCCAAATTTCTCACCACAGGGTTTGAGCTAAGGAGGTTCTGTTATTATTGTAACTTGCAGGGACTTCCCCTTTGCTGAAATAGATGATAACACATTTGTTGCATTTAGTTTAAGTCCATGTATTTGCCACCAATCATTTGTCTGTGTAAAATCTTTTTTTGTAGTATGTCAACATCATTGGGAGAGTCAATGAGTGCTCCCAGTTTGCAGTCATTGGCATACTTAGCAAGCCACAGGCCATCTGTTTTTGTCTGGACTTCTGAGAAATAGATTCCAAACAGTAGGAGGCCCACCACAGATCCTTGTGGTACACCACTGGTATCTGGTCTGCTGATAGAGGTGGAATCCCCAACTTTGACTGTATGCATTCTTTTGGTGAGTCAGTTGGCTACCTATCTAGTGACATATGGGTTTAATTCCCAGCTGGGTGAGTTTCCTAATGTTGCCTAAGCAGTGCTGTGCTAGTTACTTATAAAAGTAATAAGTTACTATTACTAGTTACATTTAAGTGAAAGTAATGCATTACTATTACTTATTACTTTTCTAGAAAAGTAATATATTACTATTACTAGTTACTAACTAAAGTAACTAGTTACTTTTGAGTTACTTTTACATAAGTATAGTTTATCAATTCTCATATTCAGATTTACTCAAACAGTACTTGTGTGTGGGGAATACATGCTTACTGCACATGAATACGAATGTATTAAAGTTGTATACACAGTGTTACAATAATGATGAATAGCATTTTACAGTTTACAAAGTCCCACAAACTAGTGTTTATAGTCAGAGAGTCACAATTTAATACTTAAACCAAAGCACATACAGCCAGCAAAACAATATGCAAAAATGCTTACAGAAAATGCCATATAGGTCTAACCAAGTCAACCAAAATATCACTTTAATTAGCTATTCACAATGACTACACAATGAAGCCAGCTTACAGAAAAGTATTTCACAGCTATCAGCTGCTGTGCACATATTTTATTTGTACTTGAATGCACCAGCTACCAAGTTATTCTTACAGGTACAATTATAAAACCATTCAAGCTGTGCAGCACATTTTATTCTTTGTCTGCATGTATCTGTTCCCTCACGCTGCATCTAAAACCCCACATTTTCCCCACTCTAAAGAAGTGCACTCATTTGGTGAGCTGATGTTATCATTAGTGAATGACTGCTAAAGACTGGTTTGGTGACATGGCATGATCCATATTTCAGCATCTCGGTGATTTGCATAATGAAACTGAGGACCATCAAAAGAATCTACCTTCTAGTGTGTGCCATTTAAGACAGCAATGTGAAGGATTTGGGGAAGAATAACTCATCACATGCAGCCAGTGCTTAGAAATCCAGAATGTTTGTTTATACAGTTCTTTCCACAAATCTTCTGCAATAATGAATTCTGCTTTACCATCCTTTATCACCCTCTTTGATCTTGTACTTTTTTGTTGAGAGGAAGAGGAATGACAGCTAGGAAACGCCCCTCCTTCATATAGTCCTCAGGCATACATACAAATACATACAGCATATATGCACCACTAACATTATAAAATGCATGAGAAGTGATAAAGGAATAAGTGTAGCTTACATATGTAAAACTTGCATACACTAAAGATACCGATGTAACATCACAGAAAGCAATTAACTCTCTGCCAGTCATAGTGAACAAATATGTCAGCAGTTTGTAGGCAAGTTTTAAACTTTCGAAATGCAAATTACTATTCCTTTCAATGTGCCCATATCTTTTTTTGTATAATAAATTACACAAAACATTTTAAAAAATATTAGACTTAGCAGAAACATGTTATAGCAATCCAACAAAACATCTGTTTACCTTAGAACCTTAGAAACACTTTGTGAGAAGGTGAAGCCTTCATAATAACTTTTACTTATACACAGTATAAACTGTACATTTACTGCATCCCCTATGCATTGCACTACTTTTGCAAAAAAATATTCCTTTAAATGCAAAAATATATCATTTGGTCTTTATTTGGTATCTATTTCTTAGCTGACTACACAGACATCTTTTATTTCAGGGGAATATCTCCTAAAGAAATAGAGCTTTGCAAAAAAATCTGAAACAATCCATTTTAACTTTCACTATCCTACATCAGTGTATCTTTATTCAGATTTCTGAAAAAAAAAAAAAAACTACATATTAATAGAAAAATGCCATTAAACACAGCTGAGCCATCAGGTATCTTTGTAGATGACATATATTATTAGTTTAGATATGAACATCTAAAGTTCTTTTTAAGATAACATTTGTTGCAGCACTGAACTAGATGTTAAACTTTAAAGTGCTCTCTCACCAGTTTCATAGTGATTTCAAACAGCTAATGGAAAAAGGTCACGACTAAAGAGCTTGTGGTTGTGTTATAACTCACAGCATTACTACATGCATCCTTAATTGCACAGTCTTGCAGAAATTCCATTATCTTATTATTCCTGAAGGGAATTTCAGATCTCACCTACTTTTTTAGGTTGTTTGCCTTGGGTCTGAAATGTCTATCAGTAAATCCTCTCTTGTAAGTCACATTATTTTGGCAATTCCTTAAACTGCATGCAGTAATTCTGCAAGCTAACCTTCTACATACACCAGAATAAATATAAAGCAGAAGAACAAAACAGTATTTCTATTTATGCAGCCAGAGTTTTAAGATATTTTTTAGTTCAATCAGTGATGACCAGAATGCCTCATGAAAAATAGTGCATTAAATCACAATCAAATACATTTTTTTTTTTTTTTTTACCATGGATCTTAAGTCTGCTTCTTAATTAAATATTCATTGTTTTCAGTGAAGTCCAGATAAGAGGCGTGCATATGGTAATAGCATGGCCTGGTAAATTGATGGATGAATATATAAGCTCATCAGTAAATTAATGCCGTCTGCATATGCTTCTTAGTTATACTGTTATTACCAACTACAGTTCTGATGAAACATTGTACTCATGCTCAAGTGGACTTCTTGCTATATAAATCTAGGCAGTTTATCACAGTGCAGTTAAGAAGACAAATAATTCTTAAATCTGTAAAAAAAGCATTTATGATTTGCAATACTTGTCCATAATATTCATCCAATTTGTCTTAAATATTCCTAATTTATAAGAGGTGTAGTGACACAAGAGTGTTCATTGCAGTAAATAAAATACATAGACGGTGGTGATTATGTATGGAAATCTGCAAAATGATAACCTTTTATGCATTTCTGTGACAACAACACTCAGCAATTGCATTTAGGAAACTTTCTGTCAAGTTTCTAAGTTGTTAACACTTCCACACACACACACACACACACACACACACACACACACACACACACACACACACACACTGCTAACTCCTAACTGGTAGACATCACTCATCTGTGAATCAGGTGACCTAGTGATAACTCAGTTACTGTTACTACTCTGCATAGGAGAGTCTCATGCTGAAACCTGTACTGAAATTATTAGTAAGCAGCATTCTTACTTTTCCTGAGCAAGAAATCTTACATTACACTTTCAGAACACTTCTAATAAACAAAACAAGCTTTAACACGGGAAATAGAGTTTAATGTTGTTCACCTAAAATCCCTTCAGATTATGAGCTAAATCAAAGACAATAAACATAATCCAGACCAAAGTCAAACCCAAAAACAAGTGCACAATGAAGGTGCTGAAGGATCCAAGTTCTTACTGCCAAAGTGGACTATTTGTTGAATGTCTACCATTACTGAGGTTTCCTTTGCACATTCATACTGATTTTCTTCATATAGGATCTCAGTACATGTAATTAATTTCACATGGTCAGAACCCTAGGCATTATGAGGATTAATGAAGGGTAAAGAGCACCAGGTTTGTAAAGTTAAGTGAAATTTGCATGTACGTATTATAGGCTATAGTATGTTCTGAACTGATATATTGCTAAACACGTAGCAGAAAGCACTTCTATAGGACCCCCAGTGATATTTTGCTGCACTTGTAATATTTGGCAATATACTGGGCCATTCTGTTATGCAGGGTCTTCGTAACAGTTAATCTTGTTTTTCCTCATAAAATAAGCTAAAACAGATAAAACACTAGATATGCCATTCTGCTGTATTTTGTGTTCTCACTTTAATATCTCAGCTGCTCCCTGTGACACACACACACACACACACACACACACACACACACACACACACACACACACACACACACACACACACACACACACACACAGGGTAAAAAAGCAAAGACGCTAACTTGTGATATTGCTGTCTGCAATCATACATACAGATATAGGAGGCAACTACTGAAAGACTTTAACAGAAGTGCCAATGATCCAGCAGAATCAAATGCCTGACGTCAAAGTCTGATGACAGATCTAGAATATAAATGATAATAGTTTTGACACCTCACAATAAAGAGAGCATTGAAGACAATGGTGACAGCTATCTCAGCACTGTGACTGGCTCCAAACTGGAACAGGAAAAGATAATGGATGTTATTATCTCTCAAATAGGAATCCAGGCCTTAACACAGTACTTTTCAAGAACTTTACCAACAAAGGTTAGGCCTAGAGATACATTAATAGTTTTCCAAATTGTCATGATCTAAACCCACTTTTTGAGGGCAGGAATCATTAAAATCTCCTTTGGCTGAGTTGGAAATACTTGATCTTTAAGAGAGGTGAGGACAACCTGCTGTACAACTGGAGTTAGGACATACAAACACACTAGGATAAGCCTGGTTGGACACGGATCTAGTCTACAATTAGTAGTAATAAAGATATTAGTGACATTTTCACCAGATCAAGAGGTTTAGGAAATGGATTAAGTGAATATGTTTATTCAACAGAAATATTTTAGCATATAGCTATTCAATCTATAATTAGGTGCGAGTGATTGAGTTATACATATCCAAAACACAGCTTTCTTATGCCTGACAAAACAAAAAAAAATACAAAAATCAGGGAGTTCAGTGGGTACACTCGGGTTTATCAAGCCATGAGACTTCAGCTGTACTATGACACACAGTGTCTCCCTTATACAAGATGCAAAACATGGAGTAAAATTATGTTTGCAAACTATTGTACAAAACAGTGCAACATGGTGGTGCACTTACATATCACCAATCCCTACCTCCAAGACTGCAGAAACTTGGAGAAATGGAAAAACATGAAACCAACCTTTCCCTCTCCTCTGCATCCTTACAACAAAGCATGTAATTCTGACAAAAAAGCTCCACTATATTAATGTACTGACAGCAGCTAAATGCGATTTAAATATGATACCTCAAGATCTCACAATATAATAACAAACACAAAATCAACAGCAGTGCACTCAGGTCTGATGTATTCAAAGAGAGCTCCATCATCTGATTTATATGTACACACACACACACACACACACACACACACACACACACACACACACACACACACACACACACCCTTCCCTGAACATAATTCCCATTTCAGAAAAAAATAAAAGGTTTCCTTAACCTGCTCGCTTGCATTCAGTCAGTTAAATCCGTTTGGAGTGCCATTCCAGCTCGCAGAGCATTTGAACAGCTAGAAATGTGTGCACGACGTGAGTTCCTTGAGCTCAATTCTGACAGGCTGGTAGCCCTGATGAAGCTGATGTCATTGCACACGTGATGACATCAGCTCACAAAACACAAAGCGTGAAAAAGAAAAAAGAAAAAAATAGGAATTTGGAACACTGAGTAACGCAAAAAGTAATGCACATTTGCATTACTAGTTATCACAAAAAGTAACTTATTACTATTACTGTGTTACTTTATTGAAAAGTAACAGCTAATATTACTAGTTATTAAAAAATGTAATATGTTACAGTAATGCATTACTTTTGTAATGTGTTACTCCCATCACTGTGCTTAAGTGGGGGATTGTGTCAAAAGCTTTGACTAAGTCAAGACAGGCGGTATGTGCTGTTTTGTCTTCATCCAGGGCTTTGGTAAAATTTTTGAAGAGGTCTACCAGGTTTAATAAGCATGACCTACCCTTATCAAAGCCAAACTGGGTCAGTTCAAGAGTTTGAAGGTCACCTATGTTTTTGTTGATTAGGTCCATGATGATTCTCCACGGCCTTGCAAATAAGGCTGGTTAGGCTTATGAGTCTATAGTTCCCAAGGGCCAATTGATGGACCCCCCTTTGTGCAAGGGAACTACTATTGTTGTTTTTCACTCTGCTGGGACAAAGCCAGTACTTAGACTGAGGTTGAACAGAGTGCCAAGTGGTTCCACTAGGTCCTGTTTTGACCATTTAGTAGGCAGCATGGTATATTATCAGGTTCCATAGAGGCTGTGTTTTGGCCATGGAAAATGAGGTGATGACATGCTCTTTGGAGATACTGAGTAAAGGACTGGTGACAGCTATGCTTTGGGTATGTCTGGTGGGGGCAGGAGGAGGGACAGGAGGTGACATTTGTGCCAAATCTGTTTGCTAGCAGATGGTCAATGTCCTCAGGATCAGTATGAGTGTTACCATCCACTACTACTGCACAAAGATGGGCCTTCCCTTTTAGATTTCTGACCTAGCTAAAGAATGCCTTGTGATTATCCTTAGCTAGGAATGCTAGTTTAGCTTTGCAATTGACTTTAGAGGACTTTACAAAATATCTAATTTTCTTGTTCAAGATGTGGATGGTGTCCTTCCTCTATTGAGTCAGTTCCCTCTTGTTCTTAGACATTAATTTCTTCCTCTTGTATAATATATTTATGCTTGATGTCCACCAGAGTGGCTTGCTTTTTGTGGAGACTTTCTTTTGTTCCATTCAGGTACAGCCCGAATATACACTTGTACGGGTGTTTATACAGGACATTTGTATACACCTCTGTATAGGAGTCATTGTTGACAGTGGTAGCACTGAAACTATTTATGCCATTGCTTAAGAGGCTAGTTTGCTTTGGAGAACATTTTCATGCTTTTTGCCCTGGGGGGATCAGGTATGATCGTTATTTTGAACGAGACTAATTTAAGATCAGATCTTACCAGGTAGGGCAACACACAGAGGGCAGTGCAGAGACCCCCTGTGATGGTGAGTACTAAGTCTTGGACATTCAAGCCCCTTGTTGGGGTACAGGCTATCTGTTCCAGAGCATTTGTATTAACAAAGTCCAGGAACCTTAGGGCAAGTGTTTGTTCTTATATATGATTCCCAATTGATGGAAGGATAGTTGAAATCACCCATGACCATGGTTTTTGGCTATATAGTGAGTGACTCAAGAAGGTCAAGGTAGGCAGAGTGGTTCTCCTGGTTCATGGAGGGGGACCTATAGCTAACAATAATCTGGAAGGGGGTTTTACCTACAGTTAGCTGGACTTGGAGTAGTTCTAGGGAGTTGTACTGTTTGACCAGACTTGAGGTGCATTTGTCTTTAATGAAGATGAATACACCTCTGCCTTTGGTTCTTTCACCCTCATTTTGAGGTCTGAACATGTGGAAGACATTGTAGCTTTGAACCATGTCTCTGTGATTGAACAGACATCAGCATCTTCCAAGGCAAGGAGTGCTTCCAGTGAGTACAGTTTCTGATTTAGACTCCTAGCATTAAGCAGCATAACCTTGAGTTTGTCTCCAGTGGGTTATTTTACATTGGGAATTTTATTATGACATTGCCTAAAAAAGGTACTATGGAGGAGGCAAGTACCTTTGCCAGTAACCAAAAGCAAAGAGGCGACAGCTGAAGACCATCTCTGGCAAAGCAATGTGGTCTGTCGAGCATATTTTCCCAGGCTGATAGATACTGAATCTCCTTTGATTGACACCAGAAGCTAAGACAATTGTAGAAGTCACTCATTTTTTGTTTATATTGAGGCATCATCCTGGGTGAAGGTAGAATGCTGCTTATGGCTAGGGACATACCTGCCTGGGGCACATAATCTGAGAAGTCAGTCATGGCTCTCTTCATATAGTCCAGTGAGGTACATCTCAAGTCATTCTCTCCAAAACAGACTATGACAGAGCCATAACAGTATTTGTTTTTGAGAGACTTGAGTGCATGTGTGATCTGACGGATCCTGGCATGTTACACTCAGCTGACCATGTCCTTCTTCTTGTCCAGCCTGGTGAGGGGGACATCTGTGTGTTTCACTATGGAGTCACCTATAGACATTTGGTTTTGAGGTGTTTTGCCTTAGGGGCTTATTGGCTGAGACACAGTTGTGTATATTATTATATTTAGTGGATTCTGTTGGGTCTGTAGTGTGTGCAGTAGGTTTGCAATTGGAAGGTCTCTGATCTTTAGGTAGGCTTCTAGCAAGTACCTCTGCGTATGTGGATTTATGTGTTGTGAGCTTGTTATGTGCAAGAGGTGAAGTTTGTGTGCAACCATTTTGATATCGGGTTTGCTGTTATGTGAAAGAATTCATTCCAAATTCATAGTATAGATACATCTACCCACATCTTGTATTTGTTATTTTAGGAGTAACTGGTTGTCAGTATACATGAGGCAATTGATGCTTTGCGTCAGGATGCCCGCGTCAATCAGGCTGGCTGGAGAGATGGTGGGAAATTGTCTGTCCATTATGGCCGGTATATACTGTAGTAACTAGTAGGGAGTGGGCTAGATAGACCAGGTTTTGCTGTAAGACTAACAAAAAAGTAGCTATTCTATAGAGGGCTAGGGGTAAAAAAATTCAGCCATCTCCAAGATCACCTGCCTTATAACTACCTGTGGTAGACCCTTCCTTGTTCACATTCCATCACTTGATTATATCTCTCAATAAAGCTATTTAAATGATATGACCCCTCCGGATCCTATCTTCTGGGTCAAATGGACCTCATTATATGCATTATTAGCACATAATCTTACATTAGCATCTTCATCACAAAACACCCATTCTATACAGAAAGTAGCCTCCCTAAATAAGGCATAGTACCATTTCAAGATATTACCTTGCTTTCACTGTTCATAAACTATCTTCTTTATGAATGATAAGGGAAAGAAAAATCCTTATGAAAGCCCCATAATATTAAAGCTGAGCACATCATTTTCTTTCTGTCATTCAGTAGTCATCATCCCAGAACTTTCTTTTTTCCCAGTCTTGAAACAGTTTTCAATCTTAATTCAAAATTGTAATGGCCTTACTTAGGCTTATATTAACTACATCATCCAAAATCACTGATCTTCACCAATTGCTTGCTTTTCAGTATATTAGTGCTTCTTACCTTTCATCCTATGATCTTCAGGCACAGTAAAGTCAGACTTCTCCTGACCTGTTTTACAATGATAATTTCATGCTGGAACTCCCACCACAAGCCCTCCACCTTTACTTCAGTTGCTAGTGGAGCCAGGCATGGTGGGGAGAGACATAGCAGCATTTTCCCAGCTCACCCACTACAGCAGGGACGATCACCTTCACATTTGCCTTAATCCCTAGTGGAGCCAGGGAGGGTGGGGTGGGAAGTTTGACATTTTTCCAGCTCACCCTCTTTAGGATAGAGGTGAGGGACTTTTTTCCATGATTAGCCAGTCCCGCCCCCAACAGTGACTGAAGCCTTGTTGCGATCACAAAACAGAATGTTCTTTAGAATTTGAAATTCCAGGGTAGGGCTGGAGCTGGCTGACATTATGTGCAGTGAAGGGCATAATGCTATCAGCTCGACCCAGTTAGGGCATTAAAAAATATGTGTACATGACAAGATATATCATGCAGCCTTTCATGGTCCATTAACAATGTTAATGCCTGAAACTTCACTATATGGTTGTTTCCATGTATAAGCATGTATCATCATGTAACAACATCTTTTATAAACATATATACTCAAAGAAATGACTGGAGAACACCTACACACACACACACACACACACAGACACACACACACACACACACACACACACACACACACACACACACACACACACACACATGCACAGGAAGGAGTATATCCACACATCACATCCTCTTACACAATATTAGTAAGGTGGATAAAACTTTTAAATCCTTACCAGCTGTATGTCTTCATAGTTTACCAATGAGTTTGACATCACACTACCGCCATTCAAATTAAGTGACTATGACTCCAAAACTACCATAGAAACAAACTGGAGAAAGGAGTGAATCAACTTTTTATGTGCATAGCAAGTTTAATATTTCTGCTTTTCATCAAAAGACTTCATATTCTAATGATAAGATCAATTGTTATTGTGATCTGGTAGAGGATCTGTTAGAACATAATTACTTTTTGTTCAACCAAAGGTATTATCAGCAAATAAAAGGTGTAGCCATGGGTTCTGCTGTAGCTTTGGCATTTGCTAATATGGTATTGGGTTGGTGGGAGATGGAATTGTTACTGTCTGTTACGAAATTTTAAAAAGTGATTTTTTTTCAAAAGGTTTGTTGATAATTTGTTCTTCGTTGTGAGAGATAATTTTTAATGATTGTGATTTGTTTGTGGAAGTATAGAATAACAGTACTGATTTTTTTAAATTTGCATTAGCTACTATTAGTTTGAAGAAAAAATTAAGTTTATCACTTCTCTTTTCTTGGATAGGGGCTATAAAGAAAATTGGTTATTAGAAAGTGCCAAAGAAGTTAAAAACAAAAGGCATACTTATTTTGCCCCTATTTTACATCAGGCTTCAGAGAATAATAAGAAAAAAGAATGACTTTGGTAGTTCGAATAACAACACCTTGGTTTGCAGTTTAGATATGTCAATAGATAATTTTGATAACATTATATCTAATAATTGGCATATCCTGGAAGGAATATGGACATTATTAAAGCAGAAGAAGAAAAACCTTCTTTGTCTATAGAAGGAATTATAGTACAAAAACTTCATTCAACATGACAAAACAAAGGTGTTACCCACCATTTCTATGCAAAAGAAAGTAGGAACATATAAGTGCGGGAGATGTAGTGCCTGTTGATTTATATACGAAGGTTCTTTTGTTTTTTTACCCCACATTGATAAAGTCATAAATGTGTCAGGAAGATATATCTGTATTACAAAATGAGTTGTTTATATTAGCCTTTGCACAGGGTGTGAGGCATTCTATGTTGGAATGACCTGTAGAATTTTTGATAAAACAATTAAAGAACATCGATATACTGTTAAGTCCAAAAACTTAAATAATGCATTAGATAAACATAGTCTTATGTGGGCAAACTATAAAATGTTTATATTTTTTTGTCCTTGTTCCTTAGGACATGAGAGGTCATCACTATAAATACTATAAAGTAGAACAAATACCTCCAAATGATAAGCTGTGCCAGAAACAAAAGTAACAAGTAATAACAAATTGTTTCTTCAGATCAAAGAACTACAAAACATAAAATGCCCTCATGTAGTACCCCTAAAGCTGGAACTTAACAGCAGACAATGAATCCGCCTATATACCTTTATATTTACTTCTGCCTTTGTCTTTGTTTTTATAGTGTATGCTTCTTTAATAGGGCATTTTATGTTTAAATAATGTCATGTGATTTCTTCTGCAAGTGGAATTGGATAATCAATTGATTGGTTTTATTAGAGTACAGTATTTAAGAAGCCATTTGTTTTGTAGTTCTTTGATCTGAAGAAGCAATTTGTAATTGTGAAAGCACTCATTATTTTATTAAAGCATCTTGTTTCAAGCCTTGGGAGTGACTGAATTTGTTACCAGCCATGGAACTGTGCCTGACTTTCTTTCCACGATAAAAACTATGTTGAAAAAAAAGAAACCTTGAGGCAATTAGCTTTAAAGGCAGATGAATATCCTGGCCGTAATGAAACAATTAATATTAAATGGTTTCTGAAAAGTTAACAAATAATAGAATTATTTATGTTTTATTCTTATAATTAATTAATTGGTTTCACTGTCCTTAAGTTTTTTATGCATATTTTTTTATTTTAGAAACTGTTTTATAATTTATGTTATGTCTTTAAATGTTATTGATTGTAATTGATTGTGTTCTTTGATTGGATAATTTTCATATACATTTCCATAGGATTTTTTATTGCTGTTTTCTGATGAAGTCTTTTGACAAAAAGCGGAAATATTAAACTTGTTATATGCTTAAAAATTTGATTTCGCTCCATTCTCCTGTTTATTTCTACAGTGGTTTTACAATTAGAGTGTATGCTTTCTTTTGTTGTGCAAATTAAGCAACTACTTGTCCAACTTTATTTGAACTCACTAATCCTTACCTGAAGTCAGTAATTCATTAGCATGGGATAACACCTATAAAAGTGACCACAGGTAACTGTTCCACTGCTAACAACTATGCTTTACATCTCCCATGATGTTTCAAACTGTAAACTACAGTACCCATACATGCTAAACGAATTAACAAACTCAAATATGATAGAAAAATATGGACTCTAATCTGCTCATCTTCAACTTTGACTTTATTAATGTGTTTTATCACATCAAATAAAACAATTATTTAAAGACAAGTCATAACAAATTGACTGGTAATTGCAATTAATAAATGAGACATAAAAGTATAAGAATTTAAATGGAATATGCAAATATTAAGCTTATCCCACCCCATCAAATGCTATTTCAGAAAGATAAGTTTTAACTGCCCATTGAAAGCAAGCAAAAGATGGGCATTACTGTAGCAGACAAGGTAATACACTCTGCAGGTGAGCAGGTGAAGAACCTGATTAAACATGAGAAAAAACTAAAAGTTTCAAGCCAGGCTTAATGGATGGGCAGGGCAGTATGGCATAATCAGCTCCTTCAGATAGGAGGGTAGCATGACTTTATAATGATTCTATACTTGGCAGGAAGCCAGTGTAAACTGTGCAGAACAGGCATAATACATTTGTAACGATGCATACCAATCAACATCCTTGTGACAGAGTTCTGTTCTGTCTGGAAATTATATACATCACTGGTAGGGAACCCCGGATACAGGACATTGCAAAAGCCCAGGCTAAGGGACAAGGCAAGAACAATTACCAAGAGGTCAGCTTGAGATAAAAGTACTTAATCCTTCAAATGTTTTGCAAGTGAAAACATGAAGATTTCACAACAGACAACACTTGGTCCCAGAATATAAAATAATGCTTAGACGGATCTATATCAGGATGTCGAACGTTGAATAGAGCAAACGCTTAAATCGACCCCTGATAACCAAAAGCACAGAATGTCGAACAGACAGAACAGCAATTTTTTTCCCAGGGGAAAAAAATCGCTGGGCCATTGCCAGGACTTTGCCATTTCCTCCACTGTGATGCACTCTCGAAGTTGGTATATTTAAGTAGGGGGTTGTGGGATACAGTCCCCCACATTTGGGGGGGGTGTGGGGTGAAGCCCCCCACTTTATTTTGTCTGTGGATTTGGTTTTTTTTTTTTTTTGGAGCAGCGATTTTTTTTTTTCCCTGGGGGAAAAAAAATGCTGTTCTGTATGTTCGACATTGTGTGGTTTCGGTTATCAGGAGTTGATGTAAGAGCATTCTCTCTTTTCATTGTTCGACTATCTAATAGAGACCCTGCTTAGAACACACACTTTATCAACAAACTCATGGTTATTACCACTTTTATGATGAGGACTGCTGTGAGAAGGGGCAGTTGAGTCCCTCAAGGTATCATAAACTACCATGGTCTCAGTTTTTCTAGTGCTGACCTTCTTCCATTTAAGAAACAGCCAAGTGTGTATAGCCTCTACATTTTTCAGACAACGAATACACATTCTTTATACCATCCTGAGGAAAAGAGAGGAACATCTGAGTACTATCATCATAATTAGAGTATGCAAAACCTCTCTTCCTTAACAGACCTCTTAAAAGAAGTATATAAACCATGAACAACAATAGCACTGAGATGGAGCTAAGTGGTAGGAAAATAAGAAGCTGATTCTAGGACAAGCCTTTTGAGAATGGCCATAGAGATAGCATGCAAACCAGTGTAACACCATACAGGAAATATCACAGTAAATTCTTAAGTACCATATCACAACACAAACACCTGAATGCAAAATCATGCCAAAAAATACAAATAAAACACTCATAAAACATGAGGAATCTGCAGAAACATTAAAATAATTTAATGGTTAATAGTTTCATCTTCAAAAGATCAAGACTTCATCAGAACTGACTATATAAACCAAGCAAACCCCTCATTAAATACACTTATTGAAAGACATTAAAGATGTATTAACGGAAACAATAAATGAGTCACAAATTGTGTACTTGGTCTCTTTTAAGTTTTGAAACACAGCTGATATACACATTTGTTCAACCCTGGATTTGTATGAGATCCTAATCTTAGCTGCTAGTATAATTCTCTTAATAAGTCTTTCTCCCATTCACCCCATATTTGTTTCACTTTACCCTTTCTAACACAAAAATAAAACTTGTTGAAACCCAAACAATATTTTACATACTTGGCTAAGGCATTCACTTGATCTTGCTAATGTAAATCATTAAACATGCTTATAAATACATTTTTTTCAAGGCTGTTTTAGATTTCCCCACATAGAAAGTGGGGCAGGAAAGGCAGGTTGCCAGATATACAACTCCCAAACTATTACACCTTGTCCATAGATTACCTTGTCCCTTAATGTGACAAAGTTACTGGTGTTAACGTGGGTGACGCCTCCAGATGTTTCTGAACTTACATCCTACTGATGCCTCTAGGCATCAAATATCACTTGCTCATATTTGCATTAGTAATTCCAAAGCCATGCTACATACAAATTATTTTTAAAAAAAATTATTTTAAAGCTTACACAATGGAAAACACAACTTTATTGATGTTTGACCTCTGTCTAGTGCAAGTAAAGATAAATTAATTGTTGTTTATATAATAGTTATTTAATTTGTCATAAATGTCTTGTTTTTCGAATATCTTGACATTCATGTAACACAGGCAGAACTGTTCAACCTCATATAAGAGCTCTCAGTGGGGTGAACAAAATACTGCTGACAGTATGTGTGTAACTTGAGTGGTTGCTGAGATACTGTAAGATTTACAAAATATTACAAATTTAATCATTACTGTGTTTACTATGACTTATAAAATCTGGTTTAAGGCTTAGAAACTAAAGAATAATACCACTATAAAATAATTGGTGCTGAAGTTTGCCATTTACACTTCTTTAGTAACCCCCATTGTTCCACAGATATGAATATTTGTTTGAAGTATGAGAACATAATTTGTTTCTAATAAAAAGTTTAGGCAACACCAATTGGAAGTTACATTGCAAATGTCCAGAGCTCCATTGGAGAGAATGAGTTAATGAATCTACATTGTTTACATTTACCACATCTGTACATGCCTTTATTAATAATATTTGCCTTGTCAGCCCTCAAATTCTCCAAATATACGAGAAGTGGAGCACCTTACCAGTATTTTCTGTCAAACCATTTTCCACTTGAAGAATGTTCCAGTGCTTCCTTATTGTTACTTGAATATCCCCATTGTTACTAGAATGCAGTATTAAACATTAGCAAATGTGATCCACAGACTCACTATTTTCCTTCTTTTGCATTGATTTTATTAAAATTGTTGCAAAGGAAGCACTTCTTTTCCTGTTAACTTCATCTATAATATTGCCAATTAGTTTAGAAGGATAGTTCCTTTTCAGAAACAGAATCTCAAAATATCTTGTATGCAAAGTCATGGAACAAATTATCATGGAAATGATTAGTAATGACATAAGAGACCTCCAAACACTTGACCCAACCCAATTTGGTTTCATCAAGGGTGGATCACCAGGTTGAGGAGGTATAAACTTCTTTAGGAAGGTCACCAAAGCAATGGATGAGGGCAAGAAGGTTCACACTGCCTACTTTGACCTGGTCAAGGCATTTGATGCAATAGCCCATTCAGCCGTTGTTTACAAACTCAAGAGCTTAGCTAAGTATAAACCCTTAAGTCAACCAGTGGATAACCAGCAGAACCAGGAAGTTAGAGTTGGGGAGTCCACCTCTACATAGAAGCTAGTCACAAGCAGCATCCCTCAGGGAACAGTTTGGAGACCACTTATTTTTGGCAGTTACTTCTCTGAAGTCAAGGCTAATGTCAGGAGCCTCTGGCTTTACCAAACGTGCAAATAATTGCAAATTACAAGCAATCACAGAATCTGCCCGACACTAATGCTCTTCAGTTAGGGCTGACACAGACAATAAATTTTGTCAGGGACATGGACTTAAACTAAATGTCAAGAAATGCATAATAGTATTCTTCGGGAAGTCATCCACCCCTAGTAACATCATATTGACAACACATTCCTAAGACCTGACTCAAAAGTTAGGGACTTGGGGAAAGACATAGTTAGCAATCAAGCCTTTGGTCATCATGTGTCTATAGTAGTGAGGAAATCATTGTATATTGTACAACTTATAAACAAAGGTATGGCATCAAGATCCAAGGAGGTAATTGTTCCGCTATATTCAGCATTCATCAGACCTATCATTAAGTACAGTGCCCCCTTTAGTATGTACATAACCAAGCACATCCAACAATGGGAACATCCGCAGAGGTTCATCACTAAAATAATACAGGGTGTATGTAACATATCCTATGCAGACCACCTCAAAGTCCTATTCCTGCATTCTGTCTCCTACAGGCTGTTGAGGAGAGATTTGTGCCTGGCATACAAGGCATTGTCAGACCCACCCTGATGGACCTCCTGTATATCCGCTAAACACACAGCACAAGAATTGCCCATTGTAAAGATAAAAACCTTGCCTGTGATATAAACGGGACCTGCTGGACAGACAGGTATGTATCCCAAAGACTACCCCTTCTCTGGAACAGGGGTCCCATCCATGTGAAGTAGAGTTCCTCCCTAACACAATTCAAGTGTAATGTGGACAATTGGATGGGAACAGGAAATTCATCCCTGGTTTAGCACCTATGTCTCTAATAACACAGGCAACCTGTAAATGGTTCATTTTACAGGCCCCTGCTTGTAAATGTTTCATCTCCAAAGCCCTTGCTTACACTTATCAAGGGGACCAGAACTTGTCAAAGATTTGGGATGCATGACTAAGTTTAAAAAGGCCCTGGTGATTATTAGCTTAGTACACACCTATAAACTTATGAACCAGCTTATAATAGGCAGTATTAGAAAGGGAAGGAGTTATTAACAAAATGCCACTAAGATTGCTAGTCTAGGATGTCCTGGGGGAGAAATTAATCTTTCTTTGCTATTTACTATTCATATCTTCATATTTATGTTCATATTTTCATAACTAACAGACCTACATTTTATTGAGGTGTATCGTGTAAAACACCAATGTGGACTATAGGTTTATAGGTTCATAGTTGGTTACTAGGCTATTGGCCCTAGAGCCCTTATAAGGCTAGCCATGTTAATCCCAAGTTGTGCCAATTGCCCTTATTAGGTGGATGTAATGTGCAGAGCAAGCCTATAGTCAGCACCGACTGTCCCAGTCCATGAGGGACATCGGTGCCACCCCTCGGGTGATTTTTCAGTCTTCACCTGTCCCAAGTGTCTAGTTCTTCGAGCCACAAGACCCAGTCCTATCTGACCTTACACTTTTCTCCAAAATCAGTGGTGCTACAAATGCACACACTAGAGTCCTAAATTCACACTGAAACATATATAAGACTCACTGGAGAGATAGGTTCCTAAGACAGGGCACACATAGCCTATGGAATAAGTTGCTAAGTTGCTACCACAAGTCAAAAAAGGTAGCATTGGACTAGGTTTAAGGCTAGTCTTGACTATTAGACAGGCAGACACACACATACTGTTAAAGTCATGTATTGCTTGACATCTTATGGCCCATGTAATCACTTGTCTAGTATTATTCATACAACCATTTATTTTTAAATCTCCTACACAAGTTTCTTCTTTTGTGTACATTGTTTATTTTTATATTGATTGACTTTTGATTACTGGAAAAGTGTGACTGGGAAGCAGCCCATTTTCAGCAGAGATCTGGGTAGAAAAGCTAAAAAGTATTACAAAAACATTTTAAGAACAATAATTTTACAATATTCATAATACAGGCCAATTCGGTGTCAATACTGGTTTGTATCACACTATACTGGAAATATTGCTTGTTACTTGTTAGTAATTATGAAAATAAGAAATATTTCCAAATGTACTTAATACTTCAAAAAACAAGTGACTTACAAACTGTTGCATGACATTATGTGAAACAGATGTTGTTGAAGAAAGCTGTCTTTGATATTTGCACATCTTGAGAGATACCCACTATTATTTGTTTTGTTGTCGTTTGTCTTTTGGCTTTTTCCTGGTAAGGGGTTGCCACAGCGGAACACTGGTCTGCTAATGATTGGCAGTAGATTTTTACGAAACACCGAGGTGACAGTTCGATGCCCAACCTTCAATGAAGGCACACCCATTTCCACACACATGTCTTTCGAATGCTACCCAACTGCGGGAGGACATGCAGACTCCACACAGAAGGCAGTCCCAAGCCACGCCAAGAATTGAATGGGAGAACCTCTTGCTGTGAGGTAACAATGCTACCGCTGTAATTAGCAATACAAATAATAGTAGATACCCACTATTATTTGTATTGCTAATTATAGAATGAAACATATGTTTTCATATTTCTGGAAATATCTCAATAAACATGCACTGACAGTGAGATTTATTGTTAGCATGTGAGAGCTTATATCTGGTTAACAAAAATGTTCTAACAATATATGTCTGAGATGTACAGTTTTCAAGATATGAAGTCTGGTATTCATGGTCATTTATGGAACTGCACTGAGGCAAACCACAATGTTCATGGATGAGTGCAGCTGAGCTGTGATTTATAGACACTGTTTAGGCAAATGTGATGACCTTGAATGTTCTTATACAAATGTACAAACAATGAGATGGAAAGGAGGTATGTAAATCTTCATAAGCTAATAAAGTATGTTTTACACTTTTTGTGATACACAGTCAAATTTAAAATACAAAAAACAGCCAGCACCCGGAATCACACTGGAAATATATATTTATTTAAGATCCACGATCATACCGGTTTCGGCATCAAGCCTTCTTCAGTGATGTTGACCCATAATGCCAACTAATTATATATAGCCTAAAGTTAATTACATAATTAACCAAAAATCAGGGAGGATCGTGTGCATCCAGGGACTGACTTTTATGACAAGTTATGTGACATTTTTAATAATGCGGGTATAGAAATGTTGAAACTAATGACTGTGGAGTACCAATCCAAGGCTGAACTTTTATTGAAGGAGCTGACTGCTCTTAATCAAAATGTTACTAATGATGTGAATTTTGGAAGTGTTAAAAGAAACTATGACAAAGTTTTTTATGAGGTCGACCAACACTGTTTAAAAGTTTTAAATAGAAAAATTAAGAAACTTGACAGGGACATGCATGAATACCAGGAAGGCTTAGCCTACCCTATTTACAGAAATGGTGGTTGGAAAAACAGCTATGACACTGTGTTTGTGGAAGGGGATAACATGGTGGAATGTAACAATAAGGGGGTTAGAGCTGACAATGAACCACCCAGGAGGAGTGAAAGAATTGCTGAGAGGGGCAGGAAACAGTCCTACCAGGATTTTCAGCACCCTCCCAACAGGGGAGTGAGGGGGAATGGGACACCAGAAACAAGGGTGGAATCGTATACAGAAATAGAACCGCTGTTTAATGTTTTATCATTAACAATGAATGAGGCCCCTACTAAGCAAATTATTTTCAGGAAAAGATAATTTTACAATTTTCAACTTTATTGATTCCTTGCTCACAGATGAGTATTTTACTTTATTTTCAAAAGGTTTTACCTTTGTCCCATCTAGTCCCTTTGACACCACTAACACACTGATAGATTTTAAATTGTTCATTAGGCAGCTAAACCTTTCGATATTTTTTAAGGGTCAACCCAGTACCCACTCAGATCGCACTAGAACTAGCACCTTTAACCCCCCACACACACCTATCTCTTAAGATATTTGAGGAAATGGTAGAGAGAGAAATTAGAACAGTTGGTAAAAACAAGAAAAACAAGTGCCCATTGAACCTCAGTAATGAATAATTCCAGTTGATTGAGAATTTAAAGCAGGAAAAATGCCGGGTTATGAAACCTGACAAAGGAGGGGGTGTGGTGCTAATGTATCAGTTAGATTATGATTTCATCCTACAGGGAATGTTGCAGGATATTGAACAATATGAACTGGTATCCCTTAATGAAATTAATTTAGCTTATGCCAAAATTAGTTATTATTTATACGACCACCTCTTGCAAGGCACTATTAATGAACAGCTATATAACTATTTTCATGTTATGAAGCCAAGGGTACCAATAATATTTGGTAATCCAAAAACACATAAAGGCCTGGCCCCCTTAAGATTCAGGCCTATTGTTTCTGGGGCAGGCAGTATTACGGAGCCCTAAGCAAAATTTATAGCTCATATAGCCAAAAGAGTCTTAACACCAATTGCACACATTTGCAAAGACTCCTGGCATTTTTTAAAAGGTATTAATCGACAGATGTTCAGTCCAGAGCTATACATGGTAACCATTGATATTATAGACTTATTTCCAAGTATCCCTCACATAGTAGGACTTGAATGGTTTAGGCAAACCCTCACGCTTGACGGCACGTTGGTTAGCAATGTCATTAATCTAGTGGTGGATCTAATGGACACAGTTTTGGCAAACAACTTTATTTATTTTAATGGAGAGTTTTTTCGCCAAAAGAAAGGCGTGGCGATGGGAGCATGCTGTGCTTCGCTTTACGCCAATTGTGTACTCTACCATTGGGAACAGCAATTTGTGTTCAATACACCATGGAAGAAGTTCATTACACATTATACCAGATATTTAGACGATATTTGCCTATTATGGAATGGTTCCATTAATGACCTGAATAGGTTTTTGGAACACATCAATGGATGTACTGATTTTCTTAGATTCACTTACAACATTGACCAAGACGTTTTACATTATTTGGATGTAGCATTAATTAAGGACTATGCAAACAGCTGTTTTCACTCCAAACTTTTTAGAAAGACTACCTTTTCTAACGCATACCTTCATTTTTGTAGCGGGCACCCTTTTTACCAGAAGAAAGGGATAGTTAAGGGCCAAATGATTAGAGCCTCAAGAATGTGTAGCACTTTTGAATATTTTTTGGAGGAAGCCAACACACTCCGTGGTTTATTTATAGAAAAAGGATACCCAATCAATTTGATTGATGGATTGGCCCAGGAAGTTACTGATAACAGGGAATCTAGGTATTACCCTTTATTAGGTACCGGGACAGCCGGTACGGAGTTGGTGATAGACAACAACACCTCCAAATTTAAGAATAGTTTTGCATACACATATTCTTCAGACTCTCAGGTAATAGAACAGGTCATCTTAAAGTACTGGCCCATTATATCAGTGAATGAAGATATAAAACATCTTATCCCTTCAGTGCCAGGTTTCATTAGAAAAAGAGGAACGAATTTGAAAGAATTTTTCGAGAAAAATAAGGCTGTTAACAATGAATCTACTAGAATGAAGAAGGGTACCCACAGATGTGGTTCATGTAACCAATGTGCCTTCATGTTGAATAAAGATGTTATTTCTATCCCTTCCAGAAATTTTAGATATAAGTTTAAAAAATACTTTAATTGTGTCACTAAAGGAGTGGTATACTTGGAAATCTGCCTACATTGTCACAGTTTTTATGTAGGCAAGACAGAAAGGCTTTTCAGAAAAATAGTCTATGAACATCAATATGATATTAGTAAAGGTAAAGTGACCAATGCCTTTTTTAAGCATTCACAACTATGTGAAAATATGCAAATTACATTTACAATTCTAGAGCAAGTGACACCCGACCCACGGGGAGGGAACTGGGAAGCCAGGTTGGAGTATCGGGAACTGTATTGGCAGCTTAGACTGGACGCAATTAGACCACCGGGTATGAATGATGCCTTGAATATAAACAGTGTGCTCAAATTAAGAAGGGCATGATTATAATAGGGGTTCTTGTAGACTGCTTAAATTTCCCCATTAAGCATACTGGTATTGGATGTACCTGCAGTTTAGCTTAATGCTCCAGTCTGGTTACCATTTGCTGCACTTGTAATGAAGAAGTTACATTTATTTACTTTCTTGGTTTAGTTTAATATTCATTACTATTTATGTTTATTAACTTCATCACTATTTAATTAATTTTTTAAGTGTTCTTATATGTGTTGTAACATATTATATATTTCCATTTTTGGCATTATTGGACTTAAAGTTGAGTTTGGCTTTTGGATTGGAACATATATTTAATATTTAAGAAAGGTTTATACATACTGTATTTTAAAAAAAAAATTGATTAGGGATGATTCACATGGGGGGGGGGGTATGCCATGTGATGTTGCATTTAGTATTTAACATGGCTGATTACACAACAGATTTTTTAACCTTGAAGAAGCTCGGTAATAACCGAGCAAAAGTGCTTGGTTTATTGTTTGTTGCTGTTTGGTGTGATTTAGACTACGTACCAATAAACGTGCTGTTTTTAACCTATTCACCTTTAACCACATATTTTGGAGATTCTGGTACTGTGGCCGTGGATTATGGTGATTCCTGGTCTTGTGTTCACTTTTTTTGACATTCCAACTAATTATATATAACCTAAAGTTAATTACATAATTAACCAAAAATCAGGGAGGACTGTATTTAAAGCTATACATCACATATCTATATATTCAAATAGTAATGAACTCCTAATACTGAATATATAAATATCCCAGACTTCATTCAAAGGCCCCCAACTAAAGAATATATATGTGTAAATAAGGTCTAATAACATATATAGACCTACACAACTTATAAATGATCATTCATAACTGGAAAAAACAAACCCCCAAGTGTTATGATCCATGTTTTTTCTTTCTTATCAAGCAAACTGTGTCAACCGGATTTATTAATATGATCTCCCCTAATGATATCAATAATTTGAAATTGAAATTTACCTTTGTTATGGGACAAAACATGCTTGTAAAAGGCACTGGACAAATGTTTATTCCTAACATCGCTCAGATGTTCAAACATCCTGATTCTAAGCGGTCTAGATGTTTGTCCTATATAGAAAGCACTACATGAACAAGTCACCAAATAAATAATCCAACTCATTCCACAATTTCCAAAACATCTAATATCAAATATTTTACTAACATTTTTACTTGAAAATTCCTTAGATTTTTTGATGTATCCATAAAAAGAACAATGCCCACATGGGAATGAACCCCTGAGCTCCTCCCCTGTTAGTGTACATTGTATCCCTCCAACAAGTTTATATCTCCCTTGTTTATGCATCTTTAAATAGGAGCCCAATGTACAACTTCTCCTATATGAATATAAACAATTAGAACCTAAAAACGTAGCTATCTCTGAATTAGCTAATAGTATATTCCAATTATTATTAATAGCACTCTTAATAACATTAATATTTCTACCAAATGTTGTAACTTATCTAATAGGTGTCACTGCTGGAGTGTTCTTTTCTTTATATTCCAGTAATTATTCTCGATTAAATTGTTCTACCCAACTGGACGCCAAGCAAACCTCCCCATATTTATATCCCCTGGTTATAAACCTATTTTTAAGTCCTTCTTAAAATATTCATAACTCTCCTGATTATAACATATTCTTTTAATCCTTAGAAACTGGGACTTGGGGATATTTTTTATAATATGTTTGGGATGTAAACTGCTTGCTTCCAATAGGGTATTATATTGTGGATACTTTCTAAAAATCTTAGATTCTAAAGTATGATAACTATTTCTAGTAACACAAACATCCAAGTATTGGATCTGATTATATTGTACATTTAAAGTAAACTGAATGCCCCAAACATTGTTATTCAGATATTGGATGAATTCCAGTAAATATTCCTTGTCACATCTCCAAACAAGCCAGCAATCATCAAGGTATCTTCGCCATATATCTAACTCCTCTATATATATGTTATGGGTTTTATCATAAACAAGATACTCTTCCAAATAACTAATAAACAAATCAGCATATATAGGGGTGAAGGATGCCCCATTGCAGCACCTTGAGTTTGCCAATAACATTCTTGATGGAAATAGAACATGTTCTTAGTCAATACATGCTCCACCATACAGATTAATAAAGTGTTGAAGCCTGGTTGGTAGATCCCACTTCTATTTAACCAATATTCAACCACTTGCAACCCAGCCCAATGTGGAATACCGGTATATAAAGATTTAACATCAAGTGTACACATCCACCAACCAGACTCCAACTGAGAATCTGCAATAATCTGTAAAGATTCGGTGGTGTCTTTTAACCTAGATCTAACAAAGACTAGGAGAGATTTTAAGTACAAGGTAAGAAATTCTGAAAGTGGTTCTGTCAGTGAACCACAACCGGAGACAATCGGTCTACCTGGTGGTTTCGTCAAATTTTTATGAATCTTTGGCAACAAATAAAAAATTTGTTTAAGTGTATCTGTAACTGTCAATTGCATTTGAGTTTGTTTGTCAATAATTCCTTCCTCGACCGCCAAATCCAGAAATTGATCAATCTCTTGCTTAAATTTCTTTGTCGGGTCTAAGGGCATTAACATATAGTATTTTCTATTATTTAATTGTGTATGTGCCTCCAAAACATACTGTTCTAAATCCATCACTACCACCGCTCCTCCTTTATCTGCTCTAGTAATGACAATGTTGGGGTCATTTCTTAAATCTTGAATTGCTTGAAATTCTACCTTGGATAAGTTGTTGCCCAATATAAATTCTTCTTCTTGTTTAAAATGTAGATCTTTAATTACTTTTTCTTGAAAAATGGCAACATACTTATCCATTGGTGGTTGAAAAGTAGATTTTCTAAATCGGAAACCAGTGGTTCCAGAGGAATTATACTTATCTCCAAAAAATAATTTCAAATTTATATGTCGACAGAAAGACATAACATCCTGCACAAAATCATATTAATTAACAAAAAACCGTGGAACAAAAGACAGCCCTTTATTAAGTACTTTAACCTGCATATCATTCAATGACACAGAAGAGATATTGTGTACATTTGGATATTCATTTACTTCTGAATCAACACGTCCAGCAACATTTCCAAATTCTTTGTAGTGTCTATGTTTATGTTTCCTACCCCCCCCCCCCGTGTCATTTAACTCTAAAGGGCAATCCATGTTTATGGTTTTCTTATGTACTGAGGACTCCTGAGTGAACACATGTTCCTGTTCACTGGTCAAAGACTCTTCACCTGAGGTGCTACTAAAGTCCATTTTGGACTTTTTTAATATGGACCTAGGTCTCTTTTTCCTAAATCTCATTTGTCCAGTATCCCCCTCCCTAAACCTGACATATTTATTAGTGCCAAATGGATTTCCCTCTGCATAGTCTGTAACATCTCACTGAAATTTTTGTATCTTTTTATTTTTTAAACTGTGTTCTAATGTCAATAAATCTTTGGAGAGCTTGGACAAACAGGACTTGTAAATAATTTGTCCCTCAAATGGTTTAATGTCATCACATAATTTTTTCACATCTATACCATTAGAATCAATATTTCTCTCATAAAAAGAAATCAAAGTGTCCACAAACAACATAGTAGCTGTGCGTTGTGCTCTAACCCATTCTTCATTTAACTATTCGTCCAGACTACTTACAAACGGTTGAATTTTAATTCTCAACCCCCTTGGTGTAATGTTCTTAGCCTTATAGGCCTTAAAAAGCCTTAAATGCTAAACATTACTTCTAAGTTGGGTCATGCTCCTAGTTAGTTTAAGAAACAAATCCTTACAAGAATCCCCCGGATCTTTGGTCATCCCACCATCAGGTGAGATAACCTCTTCATTAATACCAAAAATTTGGACATCATCCTTATCTGAAGATAAACCTTTCAAAATGTTAGTCAGATCCATTTTTTCAAATAATGTCAAAAAATCAAACTAGTAATATGAATACAGAGGCCTAAAACCACCACTACAATAATAGAAGAAAAACAATCAGTACCTGGACTTGCCTGTGATCAATAATCATATTATATATGTATAAAACAAAAATAGTCTCCCAACAGTCATGAGGGGTATGCACTAATATTCCTAAAGTATTTATGACTGCTAGCCCCTGTTTATAAGCAGCTACAAATAAACCGCCCTTTGCAATAAACGTTAAACGTTGCAATGGTTTATTACAGCATATAAACTAAAAACGGAAAGTTAGATTTTGACAGTAAAAACCGTTCTTATTCCATATCTAGTAAATATAATAGCTGACAATAAACGTCAATAGCGTCGTCAGATATTACACAAAAAATATTAGCTGCTTTGTCAATCATAGACAATAAACGTCCATAGCGTCATCAGATATTACAAAAAATATTAGCTGCTTTATCAATCATATGCCCAGAAATAAAATTTTAGTACAACACTCCCCTGACTGATGAATGACACCTCAAACCCCACTATATAAGTTATACACAAGCACCAAATGTCCAGATACTAATCAAAAAAATCAAAGGTGTGGCAGTACATAGATACCCCCATATCATATAATAAACAATTGCATCTGTTTTTATACATAATATCAATTATAGTATAATCATTCATATTCACCCAAATATAAATACACGTGAACAAATACAATTTGTTAAAGTTTGATATCCAATAAATATTTTTGTCCAAGGTGTTCCGGACAATTTCAATCCAAAAAATTCCAAGTTCTTGTAGTCCGTAAAGGAGCGCTCTACTAAATCTAGTCGGAACACATCATTTCGGAACAAACAATATTCACAGTTTATTTGTTTCCATAGTCACCTGTGAAAAATATTCAACATATGGTATAAAGAAACCACTTTATAATGTCCAAAAAGCCCAAGATCTTAACAAAAAATTGTATTCAAGAAAAGTTTATATCACCCAATATTTCACGCATAAAGTCTGATGACAAAGACTTCAATCCATTGGCCCAGAACACAGACAAAGAAAGGCTCCAAATAACAAATCAGTTCTTGTGTACATCATTCGTATAAAAAATAACTTTTTCATATCCTACATATACGCTACCCACCATATCATTCAGTTCTTTCATATAAAAAATGGCTACAAATGCAAAAGTCATAGTAGGCCCAATGTTACATGAAAAATGCCTTTAATGAATGAAAAAATGTACACTAGAATTGAATGTAATATCCTAAAGTTCACCATTTCACGAAGCCTGGGATGTATATACATTCAAGTATTCCTCCATGCCAAATACAAACAACAACAGTAGCAGGCCAGTCCTCCCCGATAGGATCTAAACCATACTCTAAACAAAAATCCATGTGTTCACTAAGGAGCCCCCAGCGAGAATGAAGAAAAAGAAAATAATGCAGCTGAACTCGCATGACGGGCCAGTGCAATGGCCAAAAAGCAAATACAAAATACAAAAAACAGCCAGCACCCGGAATCACACTGGAAATATATATTTATTTAAGATCCACGATCATACCGGTTTCGGCATCAAGCCTTCTTCAGTGATGTTGACCCATAATGCCAACTAATTATATATAGCCTAAAGTTAATTACATAATTAACCAAAAATCAGGGAGGACTGTATTTAAAGTCAAATTTTCCTGCTTTTCCACTCTGGTCGCAGATGCTCTGTATAAAGAGAAGCCTCACCAAATCTATCAAAGTTGTAGTTGGTGAAAATGCTGTCACTTATTATGAGCTCTGCTATTTCTAGGACTGAGCTGCTCCTCTCAGCTGGGTCAAAACCGCTTGCACCCAGTGGTGCTCACTTGCCAAGAAGACAAAAATATAAGTAAAGGATTACTCATTATAACTTTGATAATCAGGAAATGTTTGATAGATTTAGAGTGAACTGGGACATTATGAGTCTGAGTTGGTATGTTAGACCCCCCATAGATGCACTTTAGGTATGCATGGACTTCCTATTACAGTGGACACAAAGGCATGAATAGCCCTTGCTATACTTACTATGAGGACCTTCAAAAGGACATACTGGGGACACATTGGAGATCTCACAGTCTTTTGCTTCAAGGATACTGCAGCAGTTCCTGGATGTACTCTTGTCATGTGTGGATCAGTACATCTATTTCCTGGTGTCACATCAGGACCAAGCAAGAACTATGCATGCCTTTTATGGGCTGGCAAATTTCCATGAGGTACTCTGTGTGACAGATTGCCCCCATATTGCAATTAGGGCCCCTCCTCATCCTCAGGGGAGTGGTACTGCAATAGAAAGGGCTACCATTCTGCCAACTGCCAGATAGTATGTGAGGCATGGAGGTGTATCAACAATGTCTGTGCCCAGAATCCTGGTAGTGTACATGATTACTTTATTTGGCACATAAAGTCATTGTACTGCCCAGTGGTCATCTTGCTGGTAAGTAGAAATGTTTTTTGTTATATTATATTTAAGTAGTTATTCATGTTAAAATGTACTGCCACATACTATTTTTTTTGTTTCCAGCCCTGCCCCCATTCTCCTCTCCTTTTTTTCCAGTCGATGCTGAGTATCCAGTGAATCCATGGCTCATGACACTAGTGAGAAGTCCAAGGGGAATTGCATGATACATATAACACATCCCTTTGTCAGACCTGTATTGTCAATAAGTGGGTCTTTGGCCTCCTGAAGAGCCATTTCAGGTGCCTGGATGAGTCTGGGGGGACACCCTTCTATATGACCCAGTTACTGTGTGCATGATGTTCACTGCATGTTGCATTCTGCATAACACAATCATGTGCAAGTCTGGTGTTGAAGTGACTCATGCCTTCACTGCAACTCCCAGTTCAGGTGCCACTATGACTAACAATAACCAGTAGTAGTAAAAAAAACCCATACAGAAGGCTCGTGCATGGCATGTGGCTGTGCAGGTAGAGAGGTGGCATCAAGGCCACAACAATGGGTCATGACATTCAGGCTAGCGTTTCCTTTACTGTAAAAAACACATAAAGTATAATTGCTGCATGCAGTGATATCTGTGGGCTATGCTGTGTGGTGCATCATCTGTTGTCACTATTTAGCTGACATTCTCTTATCTTAAAATATTTTTTATCATCTGTTAGAAAATAGTACTCATGTTATTGCCATTCCGGAGAGCTCGCTCATTTCTGTTAAGTGATGTCTCAAGGCATCAAATAGAAAATAATTCACATGTTTCTCTTCTTTCTTGGTCAGCTTCAGCTTTAATGATTACTTAATTATACAGAAGTAAGAAATATTGACAATACTGAAATGCTTCCTGATTTAACACATTGAAAATTACTTGTAAAGCTTTCTTTATATATGCCATTTCTTTAGGTTATTCTGTTGTGCTGCACATCAGATTAATTTCATGCTGTTATACACAATGAATTCTGACTTCAGAAACTATCATTTGTGCAGTGGGGAAGAGTGAACTGGCAACAGTGTAAATTTACATGGCAAATGTATTTTGATATAGTTCTCATGAATATTTTTGTTCATTAAAATGTTGATGTTTTAGGTACCTGCCACCTGTAGGAATGGTAAACCATGTAGTATTGTTTTTTGCCTAACGTTCATTTATGCTGTTTATAATAGTTTTACAGGGATGAAATGCATACATTTGCTAATTTTCTCCCCTCCCAAAACCCCATTCCAGTTCAACAGACAGCTGCATCTTTGAAGTTGATTCACAGTAGTTCAAGGTCAAACGAATCATACACATCTCTTATTGATAGGCTTGGTGGGTAGTGGTGCAGCTAATGTGGAGGAGGGGATGCCGTGAGAACTGTAAGGTAAATTGGTCCAATGTCATGATTTACTTGATACACATGATCCTGCTGTCAGTGACCTGAAACGACTGTGTGACCATGATCATGACCTCAAATGTGGGGTTCTGCTATGCATAGATGAACATCGACATGACTTGTATTAAATGTGTTGTGCTTTCATTCTGTGACTACTGACATTGCTGACTTGATAAGCAACTGTAGTCTCTTGTGATCTGCCCCCTCCCATGTGTCTGGACAGTACTCTGTCCTCTGCCCCTTGTAAAACTGACTCCAGCTTAACTTTGGTATATCCTAGCAATTGTATGAATGGAGGTGGACTAGATGTTTGGTATGCTACCATACTATGCATCAGTTTGACCATAGCATTATCCCTACTCTGTATCCTGGACAACACTGACCATTTCCAGGTGACTCTCTGTGACACTAGTCTGAGCCCTAACAATGTCAGAACATATTTCCTGTTGGGCAGCCAGTGCTTTATGTGCTTCCTGAGGTAGCTGTAAGACATTTCTGCACCTAGCTCCCCTTTGTAAAAGTATGACTGTGGACACTGTTACCTCTGAAAGCCAGCTATCATCCTCAAAGTGTTCCTCTGGGTTTGGAGAACTGGTGTAGAGGTGCAGGGGTATTTCTCTGATACAAGCATGAATGACAGGTCATCTTTGGCTAGATTTCGTGTTGCACTGTCATTTTTGGCAGAGATACAAACATGTTGTGGGGTGAGAGATCCTGCTGTTAAACATGGGGTTGTCCTACCCACTTCCCTGAGGTTGCCACATAAGTCTAACTATGTTATCATCACCATCAGCTGCAGCAGCCACAGACATTCTACTGCTGGCATCATCCAAATTCATTGGTATAGTTGAAGTGTTTGATTCTGATGCTGATCCTGTAAAAAAAAAATATTTAAAAACATTGATGATAATAATAATAATAATAATAATAATAATTATAATAATAATAATAATAATAATGCAACAGCATACAATAAAGTATGCTTACAAGGGGGGGGGACTCACCAAACACACTACCATCATTTCCATTCTTTGCTGATGTAGAAGGTTCACTTAATAATAACTGTGACATGTTTAATTACATCATTCCTTGTCACCATTAAGTCTCTCTATATAAATGTGTTCTACTGATTTTAAACCAACCTTAATGAGCCTGAGTGTTGCTGCTGCTGCAGACATTGGTAAGGTGAAGCAGTGTCCACACCACCTCTCATTATTTTCTTTCCATCATCTTCTGTGTCATAGTCATCCTCACAGATCAACAGAAGATATTCCTCATCTGAATTAAATTGAATACAATTTCAGAGGCCCTGCCCCATAGTGGAATGGGAAATTGCATTCTGCCTGGCCTTGCATCTAGCATGTGCTACCATATAATTTGTCCTTTTCTTGCACTGTGCCAATATTCAGGTTCTGCCTCCCACTGCTTTAATGTCAACAACTGTTTGACTCCAGGCCTTGTTCCTCTTGGCTTGTCTGCATCCCCTATTCCAAAAATTCTGCCACAAGGACACAGTTTTCCTTATAGCTGAAGTTGTCCTTTTTCTGCTTTGATCTCTTATTTTCCATTTACACTACATGAAAAAAAAAGGCCATAGTGAGAAAGTGTGGCAGTAATGTTTGGATTTAACCAGTTATTACAGTAAAAAACACTGGTCAAGTCTCCCTGCCACCCACATTAAATTAAACTGTTAGTTCTCAAAAGCCATGCAATTACATATTAGAAATCTCAGAATAGTCATATAAAACTGCAAAACATTACGTTCAGTTCATTTAGGTTATGAATGCAATCACATTTGTCATAAAATGCATCTTTTTCTTGTTATGGAAGGATAATAATGGTATTTTGTGTTCCTCATTGTCACTCCAAAGGAATCAGATTCAATACACATGCCAGCTGATATCCTTATCATAGCAAAACCTCTGTAGTAAACGACTGCATTTATACCCATGTATGTACAATCAGTAAATTAAACCAGATTAATGATCATTTTCTGTCATCAGTAACCATTTCCACTCCTGCTGTCATGAGATCCAACTTCAAAATGATAGAAATCAACAAATCCAGTCAATGTTACCATAACATACACGATACATTTATTTATTTTACAATTGTTTACCGGGAAAGTCCAGTTGGACACAATGTCCTTTTTCAGTGGAGGCCCGGGGAGAAAAGCTCCAAGCAAAAATTATCACAGGAACAAAAAGTAATGATGAAAATAGAACATAACAATACAAGCAGTAGGTAACATAACATGACAACATTCTAAATACATTCAGTGTATTTGTAGTTATATTTAAGCTTGCGGAAGAACAAAAAAGAGAGGTAATAGCTAAGTTTCCACAGATGTCTAATATAGAAAATGTAGTGAAGATCATGGCAACTTACAAGGAGTTAGTGCAGTTGGCATAATTTGCTTAACAAAGTAGCAGTAGTATATAATTAGGCAGGGGGAATAGGAGGAAGGATGATGAGGAGAGTGGGACAGGGGAGTGTCCTAACCTGGGCAGCTGCCGGAACAGAGCCAGGTCTTTGCAAGGTGGATTTTTAGCAGGTTTTTTTAATGTACTGTTGAGAGGATAGACACTAGTGAGTGCGGTAGGCTGTTCCAAATCTTGGAAGTGTAATTGGAGAAAAGGGATTCACCAGCTGAGTTCTTTGCTTTAGTGACTTGAAGGAGAAGTTTATTATTAGAGCGAAGAGATCTGGAAGCAGAGTAGGGTTGAATGATATCTTTGAAGGCTCGGGTATTTTCAAAGTGGTGTAGAATTTTATGAGCTAGGGTTAGTTGATTAAAGTGAAGAAGTTGGGGTAGTTCAACCAACCAAGCTGTTTGAGAAATGAACAATGATGTGACTTGTAAGATGCATTGGTAGCAAATTTGGAGATTTTATTATAAAAACCTTCAAGTTTGGCAAGATCAGATTTGCAGGTTGGTTAGAATTGGGGAAGCATATAGAAGTGTTGATAGAAGGTGTGTCCTGGCTATTATGACTTTTGTGCTATTTTCTAGAAACTGATTATTTCTGTATAGTAGGCCACGTTTTTTGTGAACTTTTTTGATGGTTTGGTCTATATGGAAAACAAATGTCAGGTTATTGTCAATTATAACTCCTAGCATTTTGGTTTGGGTAGTTGGAGTGATCATAGTTTTATAAGTCTACAGAGGGAGAGTTATTCCTAGAGGGGTAGAAGAGAATAAGTTTAGTTTTAGTGGGCTTGATTAAAAGCTGGGACCTGGTTAACCAGGATTCTACAGACAAGAAGAAGTATTGGGTGATGGGCTGAAGATCTTTAAGGGAAGGGGCAGTGCAGATCAAAGTGGAGTAATCAGCGTACTGAATCACAGTGGCATGAGGAGTGGAGGAGTGAAGTTGATTGGTAAAGAGAGAGAGAATAAGAGAGGTCCATGGATGGAGCCTTGAGGGACCCCCATGGTGACTGGACAATGGAGAGCTTTTTAGCAGCCTGCTAAGTAGCTTTGAAACAAGTCAATAGCACTGTGTCTGAGGTTAAGGGAGGAAAGGACTTTGATGAGTTTGCTGTGGTTGATCATGTCAAAGGCTTTTGACAGGTCAAGGAATGTGGCTGATATAAATTGGGAATTGTTTCTGTGATGGTTAACTTTGTTTGTAATGGACAGTAGGATAGTTGTGGTACTGTGTGCAGGTCAAAAACCATGGTGGGTATGTGATAGGAGATTATGACCGAGGAGATATTCCATGAGTTGGGTATGCACAATTCTTTCAAGAATTTTAGATAGGGGTGAAAGAATGGCAAGAGGACAATAGTTAGTTCACAGGAGCTACCTCCTTTGTGTAGTGAGATAATGTGAGTGACATATGCTTCTGTTATTGATCTGTTTATGAGTATGGCTATTGGGTAGGAGATTGCATCTGCTGCAATTTGTAGGTATTCTGCAGGGAGATTATCTGCAGCTAGAGTGATAGGTTTTAGTTTTCTCAGTAGTTTTTTGATGTAATGGATGGGGACTGGATTTAACTTAAACTTGCTGGTGGGGTTCTGTGGGAATAAATTGTGAATTGCTTTAGGAGGAATATGATTGGTTGTAGCCTTATTGTTTGCTAGAGTTTGAATGGATTCAGTAAAGTAAGTATTAAATTGGGTAGCAACATTTTCATTGTTGTTAGTTGTTTTTGGAGTGGGTTTAATAGTTTTACCTGGTAGTGATAAGTTATTAACTGCTGCCTAGAACTTTTGTGGATTCTTCTGATGTTTGGTTTGGATATTGTGGTAGTAATTGGATTTGTCAATTTTAATTCATTTTTTTGCTTTATTACAAAGCTTGAGGAAATTTTGTTTAGTAGTGGTGGTTTTGCTCTTATAGAACTGTAACCAGGCCTTGTCTCTGGTTTTGAGTAGGGATCTGGTTTCTTTGGTTAACCATGATGCATAATTGGCTTTGACTCTAATCTTTCTAGGTGGTGCATGGGTATTGAGTATATCAAGAAAGGTATTGTTAAAGGAGAGTACCGCATCATCTAACGGCAGCTGTTTGAGATGTTCCCAATAGCCGTTTTTTAGGGCAGAGGTAAAGTTATTGGTATTGAATGTTTTATTGTTTCCAATTGTACGGTAGGAAGTTTGATGTGTTGGATGCAGGCGGTCTCTTAGGAGGAAAGTTGGGCAGTGGTTACTGAAATTGTCAGGGAGGCAGCCAGAGTGGGATGCTAGGTGGGGGTGTTAATTAGAATCCAATCGAGTATGGATTGGTGTCTAAAGGTTTTATCGGTCTTGGTTGGAGATGTAATGACCTGGGTAAAGCTGTACAGGTTAATGTGTGTGGATGGATTTGGTGAACAGCTAAGGATCCAATCAATATTAAAATCCCCCATGAGAATGGTCTCTCAAGGGAGAGATGTGGAACACCATTGTAGTAGGTTTTCAAGTGTGGTAGTGTTGTTGCCTGGTGGAACGTATACACCTATAATATTCAGATGTTTGTTGGGGTTAATAGTTAGTCTAGCTAGAATTAATTCAGTATTTGTAGTGTCTGGAATGGTAGAGTCAAGAAGTTCAAGTTTTAAGTGGTCTTTAAATAAAATGGTTACACCTCCCCCTTTTCTGTTTATACTATCTTTATGTAACATGCTATAGCCTGGGGCATGATTTCATTGCTACTAATATATGGTTTTAGCCATGTTTCTGTTAATGTAACTATATCAGGGGAATAGTGTAACAGTAGGGCATATAGGTTGTGAGTTTTGTTGGCTATGCTTCTTACATTCATGTTAAGGAGGAGGACAAATGTTTTATTTCTTTGTTGGAGAATAGTAGTGAATTGTTTACAAATGACCCTTAATTTAATAATGAAATACTATTTAAAGTGTTTCTTATTAAATAATAGTATTTTTTAAAGAAATTTCTTTCTGTAGTTTGTCTGTGCTATCCTAATGCATTTGCTGTCTATCTCAGTTATTGGCAAATTAATATGGCTATGCTCATCTGTACTATATTCAGTTTTGCTACACTTAGAAGTTGATTTTCACTATATTTTCAAACATACATTGTGGATGGATGTAAGTATGCATTCCTTTTTCCATGTTTTCTATAAAGCTGAGTGCATAAGATCCCATACTTGTCTTTAAAAATAGTTATATCTAAAACATCTATACTCTCTGTTGATATTGTTTTCTTAAAAAAGATGATGGCAATATGGGCACACAATTAGACAGTATTGTTTCAGACTTTGTGAAGAGAGGTTATGATAAGAAAAAAGTCACTAACATCCGTGATGAGGTTATGGAACATAGGGCAACCACTTCCAAAATAATTTTTTTAGGGAAACAGGGCAGGAAGCAGTTGCCAAGAATCAACACAACTGAATTAGATGTATGTTGACTTACATTAAGAACACTAGAAGTATAAAGCAAATAATTAACAAATACTGGCACATCTTATATGGCGTACCTGAGTTGAGTGCTATAATCACTGAAAAAATTAATTTTGGGTTAAAAGCCACAATCTAAAACTAACGTTGTGTTATAAAGAAAAAACACGAGTGTATGAATATATGCACATTAAAAGAAGAGGTACATCTAAATGTGGGAGGTGTAGTTTTTGTAGTTTCATGGATGTGAGTAAGGTTTTTACACATTCAGTAACAGGGAAGGAAGTTAAACTAACTGCATATGTAAGTGTGAAACATGTAATTTTGTCTGTTTAGCCACATTTAAGGTATGTCAAGCATACTATGTAGGAAAAACACATCAGAAGTTTAAAGAGCACATTTCCAACTGTCTATCTGAAATAAGGAGAGAAGTGTTAACTAACGCTTTATATAAACATATGAAAGAGAAAGGAGTAAATCATACCTTAAATTTTTTGTTTCTTAAGGTAATAAATGACACACTTCGTGGAAGGAATGTTAAAGATAAGACAGAGGTAGGGGAGTTGAACTGGAGTTTATGCCTTAAGGCTCACAGTTTACCAGGTTTAAATGGCAGTGTCTCTTTAAAACCTGTACTGAAAGAGCTGCATAACCAAGTTTAATTGAAGATGCTGTCATGTGACTGAGATACTATTTATTACTTGTGCTGTTTGTTTTACTTTGCCTAAGGAAGCCTTATGAGGCAAAAGTTTTAACTAGCAGTTTTAAGTTTGAATAAAGCTTTTTTACTGAGCGGTTCATGGTTCCAGTGACTTTGTATTGGTTTTAGTTTTTTTGAATTGAAGTACACTGGATTGCTGTTTTTTTGCATTGGGTTCATGGAGAGGTTTACAGCAAGATTGTCAGATTTAACAGGGGTGGGGGTAAAAGGCCAAGTTTTGCAAATGGTAGAAATTTCTGCGAGGACTAGATTAAGAAGATGTCACCTCTAGCGGGTAAATGGACACTTTGATCTAGATTATTGGCATGTATAGAGTCCAGAAATCTCTGGGAGTGTTTGTTATTGGCAACAAATGCTTGCCAGTCTATGTGTGGATAGTTGAAGTCACCCATAAGACAGGTATTTGGTTTGACTGTTAACTTCTCTAATTAGGTAAGGTATTTTGTTTGCTCTGAAAGGGTCATAGATGGGGATCTATAATGTTCTATAACGTAATAATTAATTTTATTGAGTGTAACTAAGATGTTGCACACTTCCAGGTATACAAAACCTAGTGATAAACAATGGAATTATGAATAAGTACGTATAATTAACCTCAATTATTCTGAGTGTGTGACAGGCATTGTACCTAGGAATGCATGAATTGTTATCACTAGAATGTAACAAGTTTTTTGTAATTAAACAAATGCTGATGTCTTTGAGGTTAAGCAAGGCCTCAAGTTCAGACATGTTGTTTAGACTTCTGGCCATCAGCAGTAATACTTTGATATTATTCAGAATGGAGTTTACTGTGTTGGTATGTCCATCAGTTGAATTCTGCCGAAAAAGGTATTGTGGGGGTAGCAAAGCAAGTGTGCAAAAAATAAGGGGTGAAAGATGCACACCATCCTTGGGAAAGCAGGTCAGACTACTGATCATTTCATCCCATGCAGACACACATTGGATTCCCTTAGAATGACATCAGTTTACTAGCCAGTCATTGAAACTAATGATTGTTTCCTTGAATTTAGTCCCCATTTTGGTGATGGTAGTATGCTGCTCAATGCCACAGTCTTTCCTTCCTCAAATACATTAACAGAGAACTCAACAATGTCACTTTACATCTTCCCCAGAATAGAATGTCTAAGAACATTTACCTCCACATGGGCAATTACAAGGTTGTAACTGTACCTGGAGTGGTGCAGGAACCTAAGCACTCTTGTGATATCTGTAGTCCTTGCATCAAAGAGCTATCTATCTCTCTATTCACCCTATCCCTAGAGGACATAGTAAGTGTTGTGTCTATATGTCTTACAATGGAGTCATCAATGTCTAAGAAATTTCTGTGAGATACTGCAGCCATATGGGACCTTAAGGGTACAGGCTTGCAATACAGGTGACTCCCAATAACAGAACATATGGGTGCAGATGTGGTTATGGCATTAGTATGTGTGCTATTATCTGTGGTAAGTAGTTGTAGGATGTCTAGGAGGCTTAACCACCAATTTAGATAAATAGGTGTATCTCTGTTAAAAGTGGGTTACCAGTAAATATGACACAATTTCTACACTGCCTCAGAAGATTGAGCAGTAGTGGGCTGGCTAAAGAAAAGACTAAAACAGGCTGGCACTCCATGATGACAGATAGTTTTTTTGGAGGGGTGTTATTAATTTCATAGATAAGAGCTAACAGAATCAACAAAATTACAGATATAAAATCAGTGAAAACAGTGAAAGGTGATAGCACATAATATATAACCAGCTTAGTGACAATTCTAAGTGGATAAACTGTGAGACTTTTTCTGAGAAAATTGCTTACACCTTCAGTTAAGTATGAATACCTAATATTCTGGACCAATGAAATACAATGGAAACGTAAATGAATTAATCAGTTTAAGCAAATCATGGGACTAATTAAGTATACCAAAACCAAATTAAGCAACTCAGGGGACTAATTACATCTACCAAAGCAATATTTGAGGTAAGCATAGCCTTCCAGGCTAACGACAGTCACAAGGCATCCTTCAGTTATACCCATAACTGCAAAGTCAATTCACAACAATGTTCTGAACTAATAGTAAATGGAGCCTCTTATGCTGAAATGGAGGATATAGCTAAGCTAGTGGTTGATACGTTTAGCTCCAAATTTTCCCTGCTTTCACTACCAGCCTAGCTCAGTCAATACCCCCCAACCATAACTCTCCCTGTTCTAAAAGAGCTCTCAAAGGACAAAAACACTGAATCCATGATACTTGATAATATCCCAAGAGTCCTGTTTAATAGTGTGAAACATGACCTATTGGACCCACTTGAATGACTATGCAACCAGAGCCTCCAAACAGACTTCATGCCAAATGTATGGAGGACTACAACTGTTATCCCTTTATAAAAAGGGTTGGTTATCCAGAGATCTAGGAAACTATACACCCATAAGCCTGACTCATCTCATATGCAAAGCCATGGAAAAACTAATTATGGCTATGATAAATGATTACACAGGTAACCTTCAAACATTGGATCCAAATCAGTTTGGATTTGTTAAGGGTAGATTATGCCTCCTCAGACTGGTGGACATCTTTGAGGAAAGTCAGCAAATCATTGGATGAGGGGCAAAATGGTGCATACTGCCTACCTTGACCTGGCCAAGACATTTGACACAATACCCCACTTGAGTATTTTAGATAAGTTCACAAACTTAGGTATAAACCCCTATGTCTCCAGCTGGATAGCCAGCTGGTTCACAGATAAGACCAAGGAGCCAGGATAGAGGAGTCTACTTCCCCTAAATAGCAGGTAACTATCTGGATTCCTCAGTGCTCAGTGCTGGGGTTGATCCTCTTTGGCATCTGCTTCTCTGAAGTCAAGACTACCATCAAAGGCCAGTATCTGAGTAAGCTTGCAGATGATTGCAAACTAGGTACAGTCACAGAATCCCCTAATGACACACATACATTCTAAGAAGGCCTGACACAGACTAATAATCCATGTTAGAATCAAGATCTAAAACTGCCAAGAAGTGGATAATAGTCTGTTTCAGAAGGACAATCACCCTGCAAAACACTGCACTGATAATATACCCCTAAGGGTAGACCTAGTAGTCAGAGATTAGGGAGCACATGTAAACAGTGATTGGGAATTTGACTACCATGTGTCTAGTGTAGTAAGGAAATAATTTTATGTTGCAGAACTCATAAGTAAGGGTACAACATCCAGATCCAAAGATGCCCTTGTTCCATTGTACTTAGCCATTGTTGCACCATCACCAACCATTGAGTACAATGCCCCATTCAGTATATACCTGTCCAGACATATGCAACAGGAGCATCCACAGAGATTTCTCATAAAAAAAGAATACATGGTTTATTCAGCACATACTATGTGGGCCACCTCAAAGTCTTACCCTTATACTCGATCTTCTGTAGACTGCTTAGTGGCGATCTATGCCTGGCCTACAAAGCATTTTCTGATCCAGCCTTAATAGGCCTGTTGCACATTTGAGAAACAAACAGCATCAGAAACAGTTGACCTCAACCTCATTGGCAACATAAATAAGACATGTTGGAGAGAGACAGGTATGTGTCTCAGAGACCGGCTCTTTTCTGGAGTAAGTTTACCATTCATGTGAAACAAAGTTCTTCCCTACAGTTACTCAAGTGCAACCTATATCATTGGATGGGGAATCATAAATTTACCCTCCCATGGCACCTATGGACCTATGAGAAAACTTCTAAATGCTCAGTCACCCATCCCCAAAATGATATATACCCTACACAAAACCTATGGGATCCAAACCAGTCCATTACATTTGGGTAGCATGCCTGGCTTAAAAAAGGTATTTAGAGTCATTAGCCTAGTAATCATCATGATCTTATGAGGGCGAGTGACTCCTTAAAAACATACTTTTGTGTTTACTACCAACAGCTGATGAAAAAAGAATGGAAGGGAGCTTTATGGTCAAATTAACGTAAGGTAAGGACAACTGCAGGGACAGTGTGTTTAGGAACACAGCAGGAAAGGACATGAAACGGGAAATTCTTTTAGATAATAAACAATAAGGAAAATAAAGAAATTAACATTTTCCATCCAAAAGGCTGATGGAATGTTTTCTTTCTCTTTAAGTAGATATACTGGCTTCTAGCTTCTCCTTCATTTCACAGGTAATTAGCTGTTCAGTCATATGACTCACTAGCAGACATAGCTTTGCTCTCTCTAAACTACCACTGTTGTAAAAATAAGCATTACCAATAAGAAACAATATGAGAAGCAATATAAGGAAAATAGACCAAGAAATGTTATCTTTCTCATACAGCAGGCTTTTCAGTCTAATTTCTCTTGTAAACCTTGGAATGGTTTCTTGCCCTTTAAACTGAAATACTAATCACTAGCTCCTGTCTACATTCACAGGTAATTAGCTTCTAAATGATATGACTCAGGAGGAGACATAACTTTTTTATATTCTAATTAGAACTTTTAATACTTTATAAAACCGCCCTTACGAAAAAAAAGTAAATAAATAATCAATAGCAGTATAGCCTATGATCAGAATTACATGGAAATGTGTAAACTCTCTCTCACCACTGAAAGCCAGATGCAGAGCACATAATCTGCTTGTTTCATTCCTTCAGGACTTTGTGTTTTTCCCACTCATTATCAAATTCTAAACAAATTTCCATAGTCCATAGTTATGACAGAAGGCATTTAAAATTGTGGAAGTTTAACCAAATAGAACAACTGAGCCATTCTAATATTATAATTCTATGGTGTCACTTAATCTACCTAAATATTCAAATGTTAACAAGGCTGCAAATACACATGTTCACAGACTGGATACTACACAGGGAAAATTATTAATTTCAGACTACACACCCTATTAGATTTATAAATATTGAACATTGAAGTAAATGGCACCTTTTCATCGATAACCTAGACCAGTTGCATATGTTGAATAGCAGATGGTTCCAGTAGTTCCATAGGTGAATATCTGTAATCAATTTCAATACAACCATGAATTTGCTTCTCTTTCAATGGTCTATTAATCCAGTGAACCCATTTATAGATACCTTTACTACAGCAGTTTACATTTGTAAGAAAATAACTCAATATTTGGTTAAAACTATAAAACTATAAAACAATACCAGCTGTTATAACATTTCAAGTATAAAATTACACTAAATGCAAACACAAACCCTGGGATTCATGAAGCTTGCGCCAGGCGCCGGAGTAGTGTCGGCAATCTAGCACCAAATATGGCAGCCGAGCGATTCAGGTACGAGCTGTTTCCACGTGCACTACCAGCGTACTTGTGCATGTATGCTAATTATCCCATGTGCAGCAGTGTAGCATGCAAATGAAGGTATATAGCGATTCATGAAGTGGTACAGGTGTAGCATAAGCATGTAGAAATGTAAACCAAAAAATACGGTTTATATTTTGTCAAACATAAAATCGGAGCCATGAAAGCGGACCAAACTTACGTATTATAATGTTAATATATGCCAATGGCTAAATATATAGCCAATGGCATAAAAAACATGCACAACATATAAAAAATAACATTTAATGTCATGGCCACACTAACGCAAAGTAAATTCGCAGTGCATCGGTGCGGAAACAAGATCCCAATGAAAATATATTTAGATGTCATAAAACTGCAATGTAACACAATTCATGATATCCCCATAATAGTCAATGCCATGCATGCTACACGACAACCATGGCGCAAGGATTGCTAAGGGTCTATGACAGTGTTTCGTGCATTAACTAGGAATTAGCAGTCAATGCCATGCAAATGAGTCAAGTAATACTGAATCGCAAACACCCCGCCGGAGTAAGGATGTACCACACGGTTTAGCGGTACAACACGAGGAGTGGCCTGGAGGTAAACATGACATCAAGAGAGGGACACGCCACCGTAGCTGTAAGCACATTGGATCACTGCTAATCCATGTTGCCTGTTGCTAAGCAAAGCCACAGGATAGGGGTGTGGGCGTAGCCATAGCTTTGCTTAGCTGAGAGTACACAAGGTAACCGAAAGTTCATGTGAATGTGGATGAAAACATGCACAAAATCAGGTAAACGGCTGTGCGTGGTGTGCACCACAGCTGAAACAGGAATGATACGGGAAAACAATAAGGAAATACTGCAGCATGGTAATTGGAGTACAAATGAGTAATTAACACCTAGGAACTCACAGTAGGCCATAGACAACAGCTAACAAGGCTGCTAGCAGCTACCTGCAGAACAGGAAAGGGGAGGTGCCGTATAGCAAAGAAAAGAGAACTGTCACAGCAGAACAAAGCAAACTTGCAGTAGATCAGCTACATAACACATTTCCCAACACAATCCTGGGTTGTGAAAGTACAAAACAAGAAAGCCGGCAGCTGGATGTATGCCTGACAATGGGAGGGGAATCGGGCTGAAAATTGAAGTAAAGGGCAATAGATGAATCACGGCAGCCAAGCGTAAGTCAACACCAAAGGCCTCACAATAGCAGTACCTGCTGTAAAACCAATAATTAAGATACCCTGCAGCTGGAATAGCACAAACACATCCAATTACACCAGCATCATCCATTGCACAATAGTATAAGGTGTGAAAGCCCCACACACACACTTGTGCATTCCCAGATACTCTGCACTATTGGTGTATACAGACAGGGAACTTTTAATATGTATATGTTAGGGGCCGCCATAGCTTTGATTCACCAGCATGTGTTGGAGACTGACTGTGGTATGGAGGACAATGCTGACAACCATCTTAGGCACCGGAGGAGGAGAAGAATGCTCAGACCCAGGGTAACCTATCAGGGGCTACATGATCTGGAGATAGTAGAGCGTTACAGGGTAGACAGGGACATCATATAGCAACTTGAGCTGTGCTGGCCACGCCTCAGAGCCAGAAGTAACAGAGGGGAACCCATCCCAGTGGACACGAAGGTATGTGTAAGCTTGAGAATACTAGCCACAGGTACCTTCCAAAAGCCAACTGGGGATATCATGGGGATCTCACAGGCATCAGCATCCAGCATACTCCACCAGTTCCTGGATGCCATGTTACCACATGCCAATGAGCACATATATTTCCCCTGAATGCAGGAGGAGTTGGCCAGCAATATGCATCTCTTCCACCGTGTGGCAGACTACCCGGAGGTACTGGGTGCAATAGACTGCACGCACATACACATCAAGTCACCACCCGGTGAGCAGGCTAGGTGCTACATAAACCGCAAGGGATTCCCCTCCATCAACTGCCAGGTCATGTGCAATTCCCAGGGCATTATCATGGATGTGTGTGCTGGCAGCCCTGGAAGCTATCACGACTCCCACATCTGGCATGCCTCACAGCTGTATTAGGTATTTGCCAGGGGGGACATCCCATATGGCCACCTGGTGGGGGATGCTGGCTATGCACTGGAACCATGGATGATGACTCCCATCAAAAATGCACACACAGCCACGCAAGAATGCCATAATGCGGCACACGCAGAAACCAGAATCATCATAGAGCACGTGTTTGGGAAGCTGAAATTATGGTTCCATTGCTTGGACATATCTGGTGGAGCCTTGCAGTACTCTCCAGGCATGTGTGCCCACATCTTCATTGCATGTGCAATGCTACACAATATGATCCTGTGGAAACAGCTGCAGCAGGGACAGAATGATGAAGGCCCTCACAGCCCACCACCATTGCCAAGGGACCCAGAGGCACAGAGGGACTCAGACCATGAACACCCTGTGCTAGTCCCAGTAGGCAGATGGAAGCGTGCCCAGTATGCCCATGCCTTGGCAAAGAGGGAATGTATAGCACACACACTGACAGAATAGGCACTCATGGACTGACACCCTTCTCCACCTGCACACACAGCAAACATGGATGGCACACCCACACACGACCACCTGTAAATTGTCATGTATAGGTGGTCTAATGTGAGCATCCTACATAGGTAGCCCTCAACTATTGTACACACAACCACCATTCTCACAAGATAAGTCAATATCTGAACAGTAAATTAAGCTATCAGCATGTGTCCATACTATATGTAGAGGTTCATAGATACATAGGTAGGTACGTGTCCAACTGCCGAGGCCACTCATAAGCATAGGCAAAAAGTGTCTGCTGTCACCACCCCATCGATTAACTAACTGTCCCAGAGCCAATTGCGGGATCTCTGGGGTGTATCCACTGTTCCCCACCCACTCTGCAAGGATTCCCTGGAGTGTTAGTGAGGGGTTTTGTATAATGTAATCAGGGATGTAGTTCCAAATAATGGGGAGTATCCCTGACAGGAATCTTCACAGATGTTTACATGTTACATAGTATACCTTAAACACAGCTTGCATATATAGGTAGTTCTCCACAGAATAATAAACATGTGGAACACACAACTGCTGAAATGTGCGTTAATCACCCTTGCACTACCAGTGCTTGCTCTGAGAGGTAAGATATCACTGCCAGTATTAGAATACGCAACCATGTACACAATCATCACAATAACATACCACTAAGCTACCTGAGATGTACCAATGGCAGTCGTGTATACTGACAGGATAAAACACAAAAGGTAAGAATGTGTTGAAAATGGACAAACCGGCATGTTCCCAGTGAAAGGTGTATGACATATAAATATATATATATATATATATATATATATATATATATATATATCTATCTATATATATATATATATATATATATATATAGATATATAGAGAGTGAGAGAGAGATGGAGAGAGAGAGAGAGAGAGATGTCGATATATGGGGATATACATATATATGTAGATATATAGATAGGTTAACAACATCTACATAACCATGGAGGTACATATAAATGGGATACCTACCACATACTGACTGCTTTACATACCAACGTGTGTAATCCTGAGGCTTAAGGTCCGAAAGAACACAGTACCGAAACACCAGATGCGCGAGGTGTAAAATCATGATGTTAAGGGACAGTTAGTCAGTGCTTCTGGTGTTGCGGCTCAGGTAGGTTACTGTGTGTAAGTGTGTTTCTTAAAGCTGTAGTGTGTGTAAGTGTGTGTTTTGGGTGTGGTGTGTGTTCTTGGGGGACTGTAATGTGTGGGTGTGGGTTAGCTTTGTGCATCTGTTTGCACGATCTAGGAGGTAGAATATTAAAGTAGGGGGGTGTGGGAGGTGCAGACACCTTCATGGGGGTGTAGGGGGATTGGCCACCTGCTCATACGTAGTGTAGGATGGTTTGTTTGGATATGGTAGGTAGCAGTGTGTCTGTGTGTGCATGTGTATGTTCCATGTTCATGTTACTTTTGCGAGTTACTGTCGCTGTTGTTAATGTGGGGTATGAGAGTATGGGCCCGGTACTGTGTGCGATGTAACTCTGAGGTTTAGGGATTCTGTAGGTATCCCGTATACAGCGGTTGAACTGTTTATATATGTGTATAACATGGACCATACCAATCACACATTCCACCACTACCAACCTTTATGAACAAAGGATATGGAGATTATATGCCTATACACTATTACAAATATGTGCTATGGACATGAGCCAATGATAGTATTACCACCTGTCCCACTTTGCAAGGGACAGTCCCTCTTTGTGCGGTTGTGTCCTGACCAAATATATTAAACCTGGCAAATGTCCTGGGATTGTAGGACATAATTATGTCCCATATGTACTGTAATAGTTGCATACAATAGTTATTTCTGTATCTAAAATACCTACATGTTACAGGAAACAGGATAAGCAACTAAACTGCTACAAGAATAAGCTTATATTTAGGCAAGAAAGGAAAGTTCTATCCCTTGTACTGACCGTGGGTTTATGTCGGCATGTAAATTTTGATGTGTGTCCCGAAAATGTCCCACTATGGCCATAAGAAAATGTTGCAACCCTAGCCAAAGAGGGTCAGTCACCAACACAACTACGATGATTGCAAATACCTATGACAGAAATACACAGCTTTCATGTAGCAACACTTTATTACATTCAGATGTATTACCGAAGGGATTCAAGGACTAACATCACCTGCATGCTATACAGGAACCACATAACAGTGCCTTAATGAATCAGCCTGCAATTACCATTGTATTAGTCCACTAAACGCTAGGTATTCAAATAGGGAAGGAACCCTCATGCACATATCGATTATGTATAAAAGCAGTTCCAACACACCTGCATCTGCTATGCACACCCACCATCACCCCCACACCCAAACAAATTACAATATAAACTGTAATAACATCAGAAATCATTCACTCACTGTACGACATCTGCAGAAGCCTTAACATACCTTGTCAGGGACACACTAACATGGTCCTGTGTGAAATAACTGTTGTTATACAATGAAACAGCTGCTGATGTTACAGGGTTTGTTTGCACTAATCCCGTTTCAGAGGGTTGTGTGTACACCGGGATGTGTTAGCAATCACTGAGTAACAGTACAGTATGCTACACTTGTACATCAAATCAAGGATGTCTGGTGAGCACACTGTAAACCACATAACAGTTCATGCATAGCCATGCAGCCTTGAGCTGCCCAAACATCCTTGCCAGACTTAAACATCTGCAGAAGTATCAGGTACAAACAAACCCTGCATAAGTGGCAATGTTCTAAAATATAACAGCTGTACTCACATGTAGAACAAAATCGTCTAGCCATTACACACAATCCACGGGAGTCATGAACCTAATATATCTCTGTGTGTCTCCATACAGCTGTTGAAATATATCACAAACAACACATCCAGGCTGTCTTCCTCGAAAGTAAGGCAAACGGACAACGCCCAAAAGCAGTACTCAGTTATACACCACTATTGCCATGGTATCGGCTAATGGAGTAGCTGCACAGCTGATGTGCATCTAATTAACTACTTTGGAACACTAACTGGTGGACAGGATACCACATGTTACAGATATTTAACTAGAAAAAGATGGGTTATCACACATTCAAACCATCCGTATATATCAGCGGAACATTACAAAGAACATTGAAACACAAACTGAAAAGGATTGAATCAACAGTTAACGACACCTCAGGTTACTAATAAGGTATGTAGAACAGTCATTATGTCTGTGTATTTAGTACCTTTCTGTAGTATTTAAAGTGCACACAATCCATATAGTGGAAACAGTTATCTTGTATTGATGTATTGTTGAGCATAGTAACGCTTGTAGTATTTGTGTGTACTGCTGTAGGTCACAAGGCAAACACCTCATACATCACAAGGGATGCTATATAAGGGCTTTGAACAGAAATACTCCTCACCAGCCACTGTCAGTGGCAGGGCTGGTCCACTCCAACAAGTATGTGCTATAACAGGGGATAGTATATGTTGATATACTGTAACAATAGCTATATGTATGGGTGTATTACTGAGAATAACATGTCGAAGGTTGGGCCACTGTGCAATTATGATTTGCATTGTGGGATATTGTGCCAATAACTGTGTAATGTACAGTATTGTAGGCAATATGTATTACAAGCTACATAGCATTACTGTTATGTTAGGCAAACATTAGTTATGTCTATTGGCATTTACAATACACAATAACGGGATACATATGTCTTTTAGTCACCCGACAGTTTATCAGCATGATAGCAAAGTAAAATGGAAGAGCTAGTTAACTATCCATGCACATAAGACATGCAATATGTGCGAAGGTAGGTACTAGGCTGTCTTACCAAGGGTATTTATAAGCCTAGCTAGAGTGTGTTGGCTTTCTCCAACCCCTGTGCCTCTGAACGGCAGAGACATTAGTTCCCTGGTCTCTGTCCAGCAGAGCCGCTGCAGTGATCCCCGGGGTACATGTCTGTCTCCCATCCACACATCAAGGTTTCCCTTGAAGAGTGCTAGTGAGGGGCCCTGCCTGATATTGGAATCATGTTCCAAAGCATGGGGAGTGTCCAGGTCAGGAATCTATCCGTCCAGCACGTCCTAGTCATCATTGTGGTTAGGTGTATATCTGTAGAGCATGTGTCTCTCAGGGGGCTCTGTTTAGGTGGAGCATATCCAGCAATACAGGGTTGGACATGGGCATTGTATGTCAAGCAGAGATCACCTGTGAGTATGCGGTATGCAATGGAGTACAGCTGGAGTTTCTTAGGTTGGCTGCATAGGTCATCTGTTTGAGGTCAGTAATCCTCTTCATGTGGTACTGTTGTGGTCTTCCAAGCTGTTGCAGTTGTCTTGTAAGGTATATCACAAATGGGGTGTTGTATCCTTTAATGGGTCTAATAAGTCATGAGTAGAGAGTCACAATGGCCTCCTTTGATCTGAATGCAAACCCTTTAGAGGGGCCATGTAGAAGGACATTCTAACCACCTTGTCATTATGTGTATCGAAGGAGAGATTGCTATCTACTGGGGTTCCCGGATCCCTTATTACCTTTTCTGTATATAGGGGACTAGCACCTATGTGGTAGTCCACGGGTAATTAGCTATATCCAAAGGGGATGACTATGCACTTTTAGGCATTCAGCTTGACGCCATGATATTGACACCAGGTATCCATCTCAGTGTGACCCTTCCAGAGGGTGTCTGTAACAACTGGGGAAACAATTATGTCCCCTAGTTTGCAGTCGTCTGCAAACCTTTTCAGCCAAAGCCCTCCTGTGCTTGTCTGTACATCAGAGAAGTATATACCAAACATGAGGGGTCCAAGGACTGAGCCCTGGGGGACGCCACTTGTAACTGGTATACAGTCGGACCTAGGGTATGCAACTCCCACTGTGTGGTTTCTGTCTGTGAGCCACTTTGCAAACCATCACATGACGTAGGGGTTAATGTTCAGGCGGATGAGTATGTTGACAATACCAGAAGGAGGAATGGTGTTGAAAGCCTATGAGAGATCTAGGTAGGCTGTGTGGACCTCCTTACCCTCATCGAATGCCTTGGTAACTGTCTCTAAGAAGTCCACCAGGTTTAGGAGGCATGGTCTGCCCTTAACAATGCCAGACTGGGAGGGGTCAAAGGTTTGGAGGTACCCAATGTCTCTGTGACTGAGATCCATGATGTGCACCATAGCCTTGCAGACCAGGCTAGTCAGGCCTATAGGGCAATAGGTCCCATGGTCCATTGTGGCACTACCTTTGTGGAGTGGGATAACTGTTGTTGTGTGCCATTCAGGGGGCACTATGCTCAATGTGAGGCTATTATTGAACATGGTGTGTAGGTGGGGAGCCAGTATGTTCTGAAGTTCATGTAAAATGCAGCCTGGGATGTTGTCTGGTCCCATGGATGCTGTGATATTGGCTTTAGAGTGTGCAGCTTTGAGAAGGAGGGGGGAAAAGTAGCACTGAACCTATCTGCCAGGATGTTGCCAATATCAGTTGGTTTTGTAATGTTCGTGTCTTTGTGCTGTAACTCAGAGCAGATCTGGTTGTTGACATCGAGATATGTGACATAGCTATAGAATGTTTTGTGGTTGTTGTTGGAATTAGTGGCAGTTTAGTTTTTGTAGCTAGCTTTGGAGGATCTTATAAGGGATCTCACCTTCTTACTGAGGCTGACCAGGGAGCTCCTCCATGCATGGGATTGTACTCTCGTTTGCAACAGTGTCTTCCTCCTGTAGTACAGTTTGTTTATGACAGGGAACCACCAGATTGGTTTCCTTAATTAGGAGTGTAGTGTCTTGGTTCTGTTTGGGATAGCACAAGCCATGTACTCATGTGAGTGCTTATAGAGGGCATTTGTGAAGGATTCAGCAGTTGTAACAGTATTGTCCATCTAAATGGATGTCATGACGTTCACCACGTTTGTCTTAAGAAGCATGTAGTTGGCTTTGTAGACATATTATACTGTGGTTCCCTTAATGGGGGGTGGGGGCGGGATGTGTAAATCAACGGTGTTCAGCTCATGGTTGGATCGGACCAACGAGGAGTTGACTTCACGTATGGAACACCGGTCACTCATGTTGATATTGCCTAGGTCTAGGATATTGGGTGTGTGGATACATTGATTTAGGGCATTGGTGTTTATGAATTTCAGAAAGCGTTGAGCTAATGAGTTGGTACGCGAGTAGTTTTCCCAGTTAATGGTGGGGTAGATTCAGTGAGACTATGTGATGAGTGTGGTGTGGTGTGAATGTTTACGTTCTCCACATGACTGTCAGGGTTAGGCTTGGCTGGAGAGAGCTTTACCTTCAGTTTGGCTAGATGAATGCATCTCTCACAGGTTGTAGTGTTGGGTGGTAGGCAGTGAGGCTTGTCTGTGTACATGAGGCAATGTGTCCATTGCCTCAAGATGTCCAGATTCATCAGATAGACAGGTGAGAACACTGGCAGTTGACTCTTGGGCATGCCTGGATATAGAACTACTTTCACCTAGATAAGTGAGGAAAGTGAGTACAAGAGCTATTTTACTCTAAGCAAGTGAGAAAAGTATGTTCAAAACTTGTTTACCTCTAGGTAATGAGGAAGATTGAGTGCTATAGTAATTATTAACTTACGTAGTGCTTTCAAGTTCTGAATAAGTGCTGAGCATGAATAAGCAATCCAGATAGGGTCTTGGATAACATAAACACATGCCCCCCCAACAGGTACACAAGCATATATCCATGTACACCACAGGGCCCCTGTACCCACAACTATGCAGGTACAAGCTACACTCAGGCTGCATGGGACCTGTCCACATCACAGGTTGTATCATACACATATGGCAAAACAAGATGCTCTCCATGTACACATCATGTAAAACATAGCTCCATGTCAGGTTGTGTACACACTGAATGGTGCACACCAACAGGTATCACAACCCACAAAGGGGGAGACAAGACTGATAATGGGAAGTACTGCACTACTACCCTGCTGAGTCTAGTCTGAATAGCCATTAACCTTGATCAAATTATTTGATGTCAGCAGTACAGATGTAGATGACAGTAAGGTTGATTTCACACTGCATATCATAACCTTGCCAGGTCATAGGACATCATCACCCATACTGTGTACCACCTACACTCGGTATACTAGATGTACATTCCTATGTCACAGGAGTGTTTTGCAACGAAACTGCTGGCAGAACCAACACTACAGAAGGTGTCTGAATAATACATGCTCATCACACCAGTGGCAGCTACAGTATGTCAGGGTTAATGAATTGTCTTCCCCCTCATACCTCACAGACAAACAGAAGGCATCTGCCTATTGATGTATGTGAATAACTATGACCTAGGAGCAATAGCTGACTCAGGAGTGTTGTGGACAACATACAGAAGGGGCTTTGTGGATGAGATGTGTGTGACATATGGCCACAATCTGACAGCTACATATTGCATTGTCACCCCTATGTTAATAAACCTGTACCCATGAACTACCACCTAGGCAGTGGTCAACATAATGGACACTTGTGTGTAAGGGATGCAGCTGGGCAGTTGTCTTTCCTGTGATAGCTACATCACCACACCTGTCAGGTAGTCATATGTGGCAACCCTAATAATGACAGGGTGCCATCCATGAATTTAGAGATCATTGTCCAGCCATACACAACAGTCATGTGACCCATATCAGATCACATATTTCCTTTAAGGGGTATTGGCCATGTGCAGATGGCCTATATCAGCCTTCCCATTCCCCATCTCCACTATGTAGCATGATGCATACCCTGAATAAATCCATGTCCAACCCAGTGATGTTGGACATGCTACACGTACCCATCCTGATCTCGAACACATACTTCATGGACATCCACCTTCCACATGCTGGACATATCCTTGTCCCATACACTTTACATAGTCCTGCCATACTATGCATTCCTGTCCATCAAAGCTGCACATCACTCCCCTCTCAGACATTGTGTGATGACCGCATGGTAAATGTATCCTTAACCCTGTGGATCAGTAATGTGGCACTGCTCCACCTGGCCCCACAGGTCCGCCTTTCGGCTACTGCCAGGTAACCTTTCATCCTAGATTCATACATGGCCCATGGCATATAGCCCACTAGTTGACTTTGACTGTACATGCTATAGTTGATATCCATCCCTGCAAATACCATCTGGCTAGCCAGGTGATACATGGCAGGATTTTGAATTGCTGTACAGTGCCATGTAGATGTATATGGCAGAACACATACATGTAAAACCTTATGTGAGCAAGTCTGCAGGGTCACAGGTCATGTCTGTTAAGGCAGTGTAAGTCCTTATATGTGACATATACACAGCATCAAGGTTGACTGCATTAATGTGAACACATCCAGCCATGTGCTGATAAGTAGGAACACCAGTACAGGCAAACAGACATGCCCACATCAAAACAGCATCCACATGGAGTATGAGCAATGTAATCAGGTGACACACACACACACATATATGGTGATAATATCCACTCAACATTGAGTGTCACATGTGTGTGACACAAACACGTCAGTGTCATGTAGTTTTGCAAATACAACTATTTAAACCTAATAAATGTGATACACATGTATGTTCAGCTGTAGCTCTGTATGTCTCTGTGAGTTACTGTGACCTGTCCCCATCATTATGTCTTCCAGGTATGCCGTGTGCAAGGCTACCCCCTTTTACCCGCTTGAGGATGAGGCCCTCATCCCATACCTACTCGACAATCATGATATCCTGTTCAGCCATGTGCCACAGGATGCACAGCAGCAGGATGTCCTGTGGATGGAACTTTGCAGGAGGGTTAATGATGTTGGTGGGCACAACCGCACATACCAGCAGGTGTGCAGACACTGTACAGACCTCATTAGATGGGAGAAACAGCATGCAAATGCAATCGCCAGGGAACAAGGTGCAACATGTGGTGGACCATCAGCCCCCACTCAGACTACCAAGGAGCTACTGGTCAACCTGGGGACACCTGCAGAACCACATCCACAAGCCTTAGCCGATATTGTGGAGGTGGGTGTCTCTCAGCCACTGAGCCTGGAGTTGCCTGGTAAGTCAGTACTGCACCTATAACAACTATATTCCATATAGTTGCATGTGTCACTGTACAATATGTAATGTAACATAATATGCAAGGCATGTATACACACATGCCGCATACTATAGTATGCTACTCTGTGTATGCACACGTGCATACACCATAGTATAGTCTAATGTACTGGTGTATGTGTTATGCACATTGCACCCTGTAGACATTATACAGGTGTGGATTATGCTCATACTGCTGTGTTACTCCTATTTAGCTACCCCTGGTGTTCTGCTGCGACAGCAGCCCATTGCAGGTGAGACTGTTATTATTTATCAGGAATCATAATGAACAAATCTATCTGCCATGTGGCTATTTACAACATGTACACATAATGTATGGTCCTGTCACAATATACAGGTCGGACCTGCAATGCATCACAATGACTACCCATGTGCAACACATGCAGACTATGTGAATCATCTCACCGACATGAATCCTCACAAACTGTCATTGCCAGATGTGAGGACAGCTGTGCATACAATGGTGGAGGTGCTGTTCACTGTAGGGACATGTACTACAGATCAGAACTACACATGTGGTGAATACAAACAGTACTACACAGTGGGCTGGAGTATGGCCAGCCCACAGTATTCACTGGTGTGGATCATAGCCCTGCTATGAATGTCACACAATGTGATGTGCTATCTTGACATGTCCATGACATCTAGTCACCTGGCTGCAACACTGCCTACCTAACCTGAAAAGATATCCCACATACCACCCTTTATCAGAATAACCCTGTCATCTGTGGAGCATATATGTCATATGGGACAACACAGACATATGAAATAGATGCCCGTCACAATAATTTGGCCAACACATGTACACACATGGCCATGCAGGATGGCCAGAGACATGGAGCAACACACACCATAGACGTGATGTGCTTGTGTGTACACCCTGTCATACAATGGCTTCACATGGTCCAACTGTGGTCATATTGTAGATGTGGAATGCTAGACATCCTACAGGCCTGTGCACATCTTGTGTAGGCGTAACATCAATCCATCACATAAGATGTGTTGAACATCTTGAGGGTGTCACGACATGACAGCAGTCACCTGTACAGTATCCACATCAGCCCACAGATACAGTACATTCCCCTTGCTGGTGTCGGCCATCAATGTCATACTTGCTCCTCATGTGTGTAGTACACAGATGTCATGTGGGACATGGTGTCCCGATGTGTTCACCATGTCTGGCCATAGTTGCCTGGCTGCAGCAATATGGTTGCAGATGTGCAGGGGTGTCATCCGTATACCCATCAGTGACCTGTGTCACAACTTCCACATCATGGTTTAGTGTGTATACACCTCAGTAACGTTGTTCACATTTCACAGTATATATGTATTGTATCTGAACACAGTCATGGCTATGAACTCTGTCTGTAACCCCCACTGTATAGCAATAGAGACGCCTCATGCTTCCCTGCAATGGCCATGCACATCAGCTAAATGTGCAGTATATCTGTAGGGCGGACAGACAACACTGCATTGGGACACCATTGCCCCACTGTATAATTGACAGGACACCATTGTGTTAAACATGTATGCATGTCATTGCACACATCAGCAGATTACATGTCATACTACATGTGATTGTCAAGGTCATATGCCACACATCAGGCAGGTGTACTGATAACCTGTGCTGGTCTACATGGTGTAATACAGGGATGTATGCTAACTACTACTATGATTGTGTAATTTGCATGCCGTCTGCTATGACACATGCATGCTGTTGTGTGCAACCCAAGGATGTATGATAACTACCACTATTATCGTCTGCACTGCATGCCATCTGCCGTATCACATGCATGTTGCATGCCTTCTGTCATATCACATGCGTGTGTGTCTGTGTGTGTGTCTATTGTATAGATTGTAATGTACAGTTCTTGTCTGCCCTCACAGGTGATGTAGGTGCATTGCCCTCCTGAGGTACATCTGATGTTAGTGTCCCCACAGACTCTAGCAGTGATGATGAACATATGATTGAGTCACAGGCAGAGTTGTCAGGGGCTGAAACTGTGCAATTGGTTGCCATTCCATCTATACCCCACTCATCCCCGCACACAGATCCCATGCCTGCACATACCCCATCACCAGTGGCCATAGAGGAGGGACAGTTGGCATGTGGAAGCTTGGAACTGGAAAGTGTGGGGCCTATCGAAGGTGTGCCTGCACACCATGGTGTCAGCCAAATGACTGGTGGTGCCCCACACAGGCATGTGGCCAGTGCTGCTCGTAGGAGGATCTCTGGCCAACATGCTCCTGCAAGACAGAGAGCAGCAGCTGGTGTCACCAGATGCATGTTTCAGGCTGTAATGGAGGCACAGGCACATGCTGAATGACACAACAGAGAAGATCAGAGGCTACAGAGGGCTGCTGTCTGTTCTTTAAACAATATCCAGGCAATGGTAAATACTCAACAGCAGATTGCTGAAGCTTTGGATAGACGGTTGGGTGACATGGTTGGAGTCCTTGACCATGGCATGACAATCCACGAGAGTGAGCAGTCTGTGTTGGAACATCTGGTAGGAGTGAGGAGTCGGGCACGTGGACGTAGGCCTGCTACATCACCTGTTTCAGGTCTACGTGTATGAGCTAACTCACATGTCCACTCCCATAGTGGCAGTAGCAGCAGCAGCAGTGCATCTGATGCTGTGCTGTCCACACCATGACACAGCAGGCCATGCGCATGTGGCACGGGATGGTCCCAACAGGGACATGGTTCCAGTGGACAAGTTACATCAGACAGTACCCAATCTGCTTGCCTGTGCAACCCCTGGCAGGCACAGGTCACATGTCCATGGCCGGACACCGTGAACTGTAAAACCTGGCCTGTACAGTCTGCTGCTGTCAATAATACCCCTGTGTAGGCCAGACATATGCCAGAACTGCCTGCATACATACACACACACACTGGAAACATATGTAGGGCACCACAACACACACACATGCATAACATCCACACATGCCCAGTTAGATCAAAGGCCCTAACCCACACACATGATGTCATCCAATGGTGCAGCCTAGGCCTCTGGCAAACATTATCACCCCCCTGTGCATATGATGATGCCTGTGCTGCATCCCCGATATCCACATCATCGGTGCAGGGACATGCTCATATGGTCTGATGCCCAAGGTGAACAGACTAGGAAGATAAGTGTAGTTTACAATTGTTGAGTACTGTTGACAGGCAGCAGATATACCGTGTACTACAGGTGTGCAATGCATTTCGGTATGTGTCTTGTGTAACAACAGTAACTGCATGTTGGTCATGATGTTCTGCTGTCCTCCTTCAGGTCTAATTGCACATGCTGGTGGATGTCAGTGTTTGCAGTTAGTGTCCCATATGTCAATGTGGACTAATCACAGGTATGTATGAATATACCAGCATGCTCCGTGTAGCTGCCACATACCAGTGAGAATGTCCGACGTTACAAACACGTCTACCGATCCAAGACCATGGTAGCTGTGTATTAAGCTACTATGGCCACAGATGTGACATCCATAAAGGGTGACATCACATGTACAGTTACATGGAGTGGTGAGGTAAGAAAGTGGTCTAGCTGATTACAAGGGTAGAGGCCAGTGGGAAGTGTGATGCCTCATTAGGAATCAGTAATACACGCTCCCATGACAGGATGCCAACACACAACTGCACCCACACACTCAGATATTGACACACATGTATTCAGTGACACAGTAACACACGCACACACTCACGGATTCACCGACACAGTAGCACACACTCGCACACAGTTGCAACTGGTGAGGTGAGGACCCCTGCCTATGTGCAAATCATCATTACAGTACTATGCACCTACATGACGCGTCACAGAGAATACGCATGTACAGGTAGTCAGTACGGCCTAAGATCGGGGACATCAACACGGATAGTAGAATGCATTGCCTGGATGGGGGGAGGGGTCATATCAGTTCAGTATGGTAACATACATCCTCACCCCAGGACCAGTCAGCCCTACATACACACACTGTGGCATTCAGTATTGAATACACCTATGTCACGCACATACAGATACCTCACATGTGTGAGATACACATCCCTGCCTATGTCCTGCTTTCTACATTGCAGTCTGTATAGATGTGTACACTAGTGTACAGTAGAGTGAGTAACAATTGAGATGTATTCCCCACAATATGTGACATATATGGAAACACACGCAACCACACATGCCAGTACTGTGAATCTCAGACCTGCCTAGCTCATGTTATGTATGACAGACGCACAGCAGTATTGCATGCGTTACAAACTGTACTGACGCTTCCTGTGGCAACAGTGCTGATATATGCACACGGGACGTCTTAACTATTAACAGGTGTCAAGTGATTTACCTTTGCTATCACCCTGACCACTGTCTGAGTTGTGTGCTATGTCCTTCAATTAACAAAACCATTGCTTACCGGTTACACAGGTTATTGTAGGACTGCTTGTGACACCCCTGTGACCTGTCCACAGCAAACATCCATCTGCAAAGATGCCCCACCACTTAGTTATTTCCACATATCTGTCCATACCTGAGGTACATCTTTCTGTACATTCAGCATATCACCATATACAGTTGGCAATGTTGAGGCTGCATTGCAACTGCATGATGTACTAGGATACACGTCACCTGCATACATCAGCAACTGCACATGCATGTTATCTGAATGCACAACACTACATGTACAGGTGTGCAGGTCCTACAATCCTGACATTTGGGCATGTTTGTAGGCATTGCAATTGGTGGACATGTGTAATGACATACATGACTCATGGACTGTTGTATGCTATAATGGGTGTAATGGGTGACTGGTACAGAGGGAATTTTACCTCTGTCAACACTGATATCACACCTTATGTACTGTTAGCATTCAGCAGCCATGGACCTACATTCCATGTGCATGTGTGTAATGGCTGTAGACACCTGTTTGCACAAAGGACAACAACAGCTATGCTATTTACATGTATGTTGTGTGTGTGCGTGTGTGTGTGGCATGTACATACCCAGGGCAGGTATATGTATGTCATATCCATACATGAGGATGTGTACTGGTGTACAGCAACAGTCATCTGCTTATGGTGGAAAGTACCAAGGGCCCCTGGTATGTGTACAGCTGACCTGGTTACAGACAGTGGTATCATTGCATTACATAACACATGATGCAACTGTGTCAGTACATGTGTACTCTCTACAGTTGATGTAGAGCTTGGTACAGTACACAGGTCAAGGGTCACATGGTGGTGTATTCTTCTATGTCATACATGTATGGATGCATGTTGGTGGTCCGAGAGCATGGTGATGTCTGAGGTTTACATCCTAGAATGTGGCATGTAACACTGTGTCCTGCACATAACTCATCTGTGATGCCTTTCATGGGGGGACCGGTCAGTACATGTGAGTGGCCTTTATGTATGTGGGGACACCACCTGGAGTGGTCCGTACCTGTGTTATGGCCCACATGTCTGGTTCTGAGGTATATGGTGGTAGTGCTAGGTTCTGAGGTTTATGGTGGTAGTGCTATTGCGTACTACAGAGCCATCAGCCAGGTTTCCCTCACTGCACAGATGTCAGTACTCCCCATTGTTGGATCTACAGTGACCAGCTGTGAATATGGATGCTACACATCTAGCACTGGTTAGCATAAGAAAACAATGCAGTTGTCCTCTAGGTGTATGGGAGTTCACCTGTGTTTAGGACATTTGCCTCGGAATGGCACTGTGTGGGCGGATGCGACTTGGGTACTATCCCCACTCCCTTGAATCATGGATGTGTGTGATATGTGACAAAGGCCTGCCTACTGTCAGCTATGTCATCCCAGAATGACAGCAGATGTTGTGTAAAAGACCAGTGTCAAATATATGTAAAGCAGCATTCCTGCTAACAATGACAACTACTAACACCAGAGCCCATTACAATGTGTTCTTTACGTCTACCTGTAATAGCATGGCTACTGTGGCCTTCCGTGTTTTGCATCAGAGTGCATCCCAATCAGCCCTGTGCTGCTAGGAGTATGAGCATGCCCAGTATATCCTTGTGTAGATGGACACATAGTAGTGCATTCCGACCGGCCCTGTGCTACTAAGTGTGTGAGCATGCCCCCTGTGCTACTAAGTGTATGAGCATGCCCAGTGTATCCTTGTGTAGATGGACACATAGTGCATTCTGAACAGCCCTGTGCTACTAAGTGTGTGAGCATACCCAGTGACACCTTGTGTCGGTTATGTGCCTCTGTGTATGGGCATGGCCATTGTAACCCTGTATAGTGGTAGTAGTCATCCATTCCACAGATAGGCATACTCCAGGTCAGGATGGATTCCTACTTTAAACACACAGATTCACAGGTATGTACATCTTAACTGCCAGCATCCTTGTTGATGTTGCATTCCCAGAAGTTCATAATGACAGCCTTGTAGTATTGTAATAGTAAGCTGTAAATAGGCAGATGTTCCATTCCCACCACTGACGTTTGCGTGTATGTCTGTCCCCATTTGCCAGAGGACTGTAGATTGCTTTTAAACTGCTCACACTCCATACATTTCTTATACGTACCTTTAGCAAGGCTGATGATGTCACCCATCTACAAATACACCTTTGGGAGTGCTGTGTCCCAGTAATCTTGGTAGCGCGTTCTATAACTGTGTAATGCTGTAGTGTAATAAAGTAGTTAGGTCAGTATTCTAGTCCCACACTTGCTCTGTGTGTGTGTGTGTGTGTGTGTGTGTGTGTGTGTGTGTGTGTGTGTGTGTGTGTGTGTGTGTGTGTGTGTGTCCATTTGCCTGAGGACTGAGTAAAGCTTTTACACTGCTCACACTCCATACATTTCTGATACCCACCGTTAGCAAAGCCGATGATGTCACCCATCTACAAATACACCTCTGGGAGTGCTGTGTCCCAGTAATCTCAGTAGCGCGTTTTGTAACTGCGTAATGCTGTAGTGTAATAAAGTAGTTAGGTCAGTGTTCTAATCCCACACTTGCCATGTGTGTGTGTGTGTCTCCGTTTGCCTGAGGACTGAGTAATGTTTTTAGACTGCTCACACTCCACACAGTTCTTATACCCACCTTTAGCAAGGCCGATGATTTCACCCATCTACAAATACACCTCTGGCAGTGCTGTGTCCCACTAATCTTGGTAGCACGTTCTGTGACTGCGTAATGCTGTAGTGTAATAAAGTAGCTAGGTTGGTGTTCTAGTCCCACACTTGCCGTGTGTGTGTGTGTCCCCATTTGCCTGAGGACTGAGTAATGCTTTTAGACTGCTCACACTCCATAAATTTCTTATACCCACTGTTAGCAAGGCTGATGATGTCACCCATCTACAAATACACCTCTGGGAGTGCTGTGTCCTAGTAATCTCGGTAGCATGTTCTGTAACTGTGTAATGCTGTAGTGTAGTAAAGTAATTAGGTCGGTGTTCTAGTCCCACACTTGCCGTGTGTGTGTGTGTGTGTGTGTGTGTGTGTGTGTGTGTGTGTGTGTGTCTGTGTGTCTCCGTTTGCCTGAGGACTGAGTAATGCTTTTAGACTGCTCACACTCCATACATTTCTTATATCCACCGTTAACAAGACCTATGATGTCACCCATCTACAAATATACCTCTGGGAGTGCTGTGTCCCAGTAATCTCAGTAGCGCGTTCTGTAACTACGTAATGCTGTAGTGTAATAAAGTAGTTAGGACAGTGTTCTAGTCCTACACTTGCCGTGTGTGTGTATGTGTCTGCCTGTGTGAGACAAATACAGTTCTTTGTAGTATTTGCCGTAGCATATGCCCTAAATGCATGTTACTGCAGTGTGATACAGTAGGCGTTTGTGTACAGGACATGGCAAGTGTGTGTTTGTCTGTCAGAGCCTGTGTAGAGGTGGCTGTGATTGTCTTACCACTGGACAAGTCTGGGAGTGGGTTTTTTAGATTTCCTATATGGTATCTGTCTTATGACACATTGGCCACTTCACAAGGAGTACAGCTGTCAGTCAGCCATGGCACTGTGTTGGCAAGCCATACTCATACATCTAGCAAAAGGCCTTGTGAACTAAGTACTCTACTCTACTAGCCCTACTAGTACCCGGTATATGTCCTGCACCCATGTGCCATGCACAAACAACCTTGCCTAGGATATCTCACTATGTTGCTAGTAACATGCACATTGAGGAGAGATAGTAGCCATGGTGTGAATGCAGTGGCCTGCAGAGGACATGGCACACTGTACAGTGCTACAATAGGCACATATATGTGGACATTGTGCCTTCACTATGTCCCACACTGAATGCCTGCAACATATGTGGTGCCATCAAATGTGATCCACTAAGGCCAGACAATGCTGTACGCATGTGCCCTGTATGGACCCATGCCACTGACACCATGGAATACCGGTATCATACTATCCATGCAGGTGCAGGGCTGACCTGCTCACTATAAGCAGGTTTCGCCACATCAGGCCAGTATTGACATATCAGGGTATGACAGGCTGTGTACACTACATGTGTCTGCCAAACCAGGTAGACCTGTACATGTCACTGTACAGTATTGTGGGACATGCACATCCCAGGCAATGTCCATGTGAAGGACTATCAAACACAGACATGGCATGCATTGCCAAGCTATGGCCCTACACATTGGTAACCAGGATGTCAGGCCAGATAATGCAGTACCCATCTATGTGGGACATTGCAGACACTACAACCCTGCACTGCACACCATTGTTGGGTGAAGCGATGGCAAGGATTACCCCTCACCCAGCCTTGTATAGCCATCTTGCACAGTCAAACACTACACACCCATGGAGCAATGCATACCTGTGTGTGTGTGTGTATATATATATATATATATATATATATATATATATATATATATATATATATATATATATATATATGTGTGTGTGTGTGTGTGTGTGTTTGTGTGTGTGTGTGTGTGTGTGTGTGTGTGTGTGTATATATATATATATATATATATATATATATATATATATATATGTGTGTGTATATATCGGTCTGTACATACACATGCAAATACACCTACATGCTTATTTACATTTCCCATACCGTTGAATCACCACCACTTACTGTCGCGCATACACGCTTGCATACCCGCTTACGTCTAGGGTTGCCACCTTTTCAAATGGCCAAAGTGGGACATTTTCGGGACACACATCAGATTTTACAGGCCGACACATACCCACGGTCAGTACAAAGGTTAGAACTTTACTTATTTGCCTAAATGAAAGCTTATTCTTGTAGCACTTTAGTTGCGTAATCTGTTTCTCGTAACATTTAAGTATTTTACATACAGAAATAACTGTTTTATGCAACTGTTATATGAAATATGGGACGTAAGTATCTCCTACAATCACAGGACATTTGCCATTGTATTATATTTGGTCTGGACAAAGCTGCCCAAAAAGGGACTGTCCCTCGCAAGGTGGGACAGGTGGTAACCCTACTTACATCTGCTTTAAAGTGCCTTAAGCATCCTATATCCGACTGCCACCATGCGAATGTGTAAGGTATATATATTCCTGATAATGCACGTGGGGATACATGCATCACGGTCAGGTGTTTAATCCTGGGTCATAGGTTCTGCAGGACCGGCTGGAGGCTGAGCAGTCTTGTGGACAACTGCTGCTCATACAACTTGTGTCCAGATGTATACAGGACTGGACATTGTGTTGTGACACCACATCTAACGTTTAGAACAGATACTTACCCCATAAGAGATATCCAAAAATTGTGGGGACCGATGACCTTCTTTGCTTTATGGCAATAAGGCAGGGTTATACATGCAAGGGATACATAGCTTGCAATCCTGAGACTGCCTACTAGATATGGGTAGGGGTCACTATGTGCAGATATGGCTGCGCCTATCTAGCAGCCAGAGTATGGGTGGTTTTGGTGGACGTTCAGGAAGGGGGGGGTGGTGTGCTGTGAAGGGGATGGTGGGTATTCAAATATGTATCCAGGTGTGTTGGGGTTGGATGGCTCAGTTCAGGCCAGACCATTATGTGTTTATGTGCCGATAACATTTCTGTACATGAGTATTGCACTTGTTAATGTTCACATGTTTGTGGGATTGCATTGCAGATGTGAATATTTGTTCTTTGGTTATCTTCCTGATTCACCCACTGCTCCCTCGTAGATCTCCAGTTCAACTATTGTGCATCCAACCCAGTCTCCCCTTGGCAAATTATTACATTACCCATCACCTCCCATCCCCATATTCCACAGACACCATCCATCCCTTCTCTAGTTGATGGCCCCATGGCACAGTCAACAAAACACATTGCTTACACTACATATCTCTGGGACCAATATGGTTGTGAGGACTACCCTAGCATTTCTGATCATCCACATGCTGTACTTCACACACATAGTTACATGCAAATACTTATCTTTCATGACATGGTAGGTAGACCCGGGTAATACCCGTTCATCTATGGGCCGCCCTGACAAGGACGACTTGGACCACGAATGCTCTGACCATTGGTAGGGTTGCCACCTTTTCATATGACCTGGATGGGACATTTTCGGGACACACATCAGAGTTTACAGGCCAACACATACCCACGGTCAATACAAAGGATAGTACTTTAGTTTTATGCCTAAATATATTTATTGTTGTAGCAGTGTAGTTGCTTATTCTGTTTTGTTTACTTGCTTATTCTGTTTCTTGTAACATTTAGGTATTTTATATACGGAAATAAGTATTGTATGGGACTATTGCATAAAATATGGGACATAATTATGTCCTACTATCGCAGGACATTTGACATTTATAATGGTTTTGGTATGAACACACCTGCCTAGAGGGGGACTGTCCCTCACAATATAGGACAGGTGGTAACCCTAACCATTGGGCTAGGCTTAGCAATTGGCGGCACACTAACACAATGCGTTTCACTTCCACTTGGTATGACACTACAATGGAATATGGGCACGGGGTTTTAAATATCATTTGTTAGAGGGACGGGGACTCAATATTCAGCTACTTGTCTTTGTGTTTACTTTTTATTTTGGTGTTCACAAAAATGTCTTGTATGCTTTGCATACATTTCAGTATCCACGGACACTGACAGGAGTGATTACTATTACAGGCAGGCTGTACTAGTCAGCATTTTAGGTTGCGCATATGCAGCCGACATATTCACGCCTCTGTGCAGTGCTTGGACATGCCCCCTGCACTTGTACATGTTTCCTATGCACGTGGCCATTACGGCAGCGTGCCTTCATTAATATGCATGTGGTGCTGCTGCGCTATCTCTACGCTGCACTGTCGGTGCAAGGCTAACACCGTCCTTTCGCCGCGCTTCATGAATCCCAGGGAAAGCCATTATAGAAAGTCTGATTTTATTTCTCCCTCACAGTGCTGGTTGAATTCTTCTGGGGATGAAAAAACAGAATGATGCAGCAACAAATTTTAAATAGAATCACCCTTAATCACTTATCCAAGTTATGAAGAATTATGAAAAAATTTATAGACATGAGATTATCACAGCACTGCAATCAAACAAGATGATATGAAATATAAAGAAAGGTACTATTATTCACTTAATGATACATTTATGAAAAATTAAAATGTAACCTAATATGGATGACCATTTAAAGGGTTATGGAAAGTATCTTCGAATAAACACAAAGCTCACATTAGATTAGATATTTTAAAGTGATACGACTATTTAAGCCTCAAAGAAACTGTAGTACATTTTAATAAGTGCATTGTGACGAACTTAAATAATTTTAATTTTCAGAATTTAGATAACTGATTAAGTAGTTATATTATGCAAAAATGGATTGCTAAAAGTCTTTGATTTTACTCTTGTCAAAGATATTGTATTGAATAGCTAGAGACAAATAAAAACAGGCTTTCTCCAACAGATTTTATTTGTGTTTAGTATAGCAGTAACAGCTGCATGGCCACCATCATTTTACATTTCTAGATTCCCCCTTAAAGTAATTAAGTATATTCAAACTCTAAAATGATTGCAAACATGCATGATGTAAAACTCCAAAGTGAACAGAGTTATACTTTTCCAAATAATACACTCTGGTGTATACATAAACGTTTTTAAATTTTATAAGTTTACTAAAGCAGTTACCAAAACATCAGTACCATTAACAATATCTTATTCATAGCAACAAACACACTAAAGAGAATAAAATACAAAACTATAAAGAAAAGATTACTTAACAATAGCGAGAAAGGAAATTACACACATAAATAGGTCTGTAACTATTGCTATGCATGGTCCTACTATCTCTGCAGATAACTTGGTGAATTTGAGCATCCTGACACAATATATCAATTGCACTTGTATACTGACAAACCCCTAATTCTAACGCCACTTGATACAGCATGTGAGAGACACAGTTGCCCAATGTCACTGAAAGCAAGGCTCCCACTTGCTAACACTAAAAATACCAAACAGGTTGTGTTGTCAGTAACAATCGCACTACACCTACCATAGTATGGATAAGACTTAAACTCGCATATGCCGAGTCTCTGAAATGCAATATTTCCAAACCAAAAAGACCTCCCAGATGCTGCACTTAATAAACATCCTCTGCAGTCTCATAAGTAATCTACAAAAAAACACCCATTATGACATATGGACCCACATCATAAGGTATCCTGACCTCTGAGTCTATAAGACATATCACCTCACAACCCACTATTTTAATCATAGGAGACTCCATTGTGAGGCATGTAGCTGTCCCACCCACCAGTCTGAGTAAGAAGAGAGTCACAGTTGCTTATCAGGTGCCAAGATCTTCCAGATCATGCATGCACTCTGGTTGTTGAACCACATGTACCAGTATTACTCAGTCATAGTCCACATGGATGTAAATGACCTGAGATGTAGCTCAAATTATATGAGGGACATGATGGAGATCTTGGGCTTTGTGTCCCTCTCAGGCTGGTGTGAACCTAGCATTGAACAGCATTATATCTTCCACATGGATGATGCCACAATATGAAGAGAAAACAATTGACTTTAATAATTGGTTTAGTTCTTGGTGCCATTCAAAGAGGGTTCAATATTTGTCTGCCTGGAAGAATATGGTTGACAGGCCATGGTGCTTTGCCAGGGATGGTCTGCATCTGCCCCTCTAGACTTTTTAATATTGGCTAAAACCTTGTCCACCTGCATAATGTCTTTTTTAGGCATTGCCAACCTGATAAACCTTCCATCATAGCTAAACCTACCCAGGATAATCTAAAGGTGCTATTGCACAATGCCAGGAGTCCAAAAAGAAATTCCACTTTCTCCAAGCTTGCCTTGCACTGGAGAATACAGACATCTGTGCAGTTACTGAGACATGGATTAAAACCATGGAAAGCACCCCAACAGTGTAGAGCTATGATGCCTTCCACCAATTTATACCATCTAATAAGAAAGAAGGAACAAAAGGTGGAGGAGATTCAGTTTACATCATATATAAATGCACCTCAATGGTAATCAAGCAGTTTGATGCTCTTGAACTTCTCCATGTCTAACATACCATAAACAAAGTACTTTACCATATCATGGCAAGCTATAGCTCTCCCTCTATGACCGATGATGCCCATAATACATACTTAGACATATTAAAGACTTTCTCCATTCAAGCCGATACTTTATTCATGGATGACAATTACTACTCCAGTATAAACTGGGAATCATATGTGACATCAAAATGCAGGACCAGAGATTCCTGGACTTTATCAACACAAACACCCTGGACCACTTGGAGTACTAACATCCTTGACCTCAAAAACATGAGGGATTGTTGCACCACCCCTAGTGTAATGTCCTCATTAGTCAGGTAAAACCATAAAGCTGTCTCCTTTGAAAAAAATAAAATAAACCCAGGACCCCAGCTAGCACTGGAACTTTTAGGAATTATTCTAAGGTTAAATTCCTACTATTAAGTGACACCCTAGCAACAGTCTAAGCTCCCAAGATCCTAAGACTACTGCTACATATGCAGTACTGTTCACAGAAGCCCAGTACATTCATATAAATAGCTACATAGAGACAACTATGCCCACCCAAAATAAGCATAGGAGAACATAAAAAAGCCACCCTGGTAGAATCCAAACATCAGTGGACTCTATAACAGAAGAAAGAAAATCATGGACAAAAGTAGAAAGGGCAATGCTCAGCAAGGTAAAAACCCCCTCCTCAATCTAAACAAGTTACTCAGGAGACTGCGCAAATCTCACAAAGCCAAACTGGAGGCAAAGGATAATGACAAGGCTTTCTTCAGCTATGACTGCAACCTCAAAGGCAATGCACATCAGTGTACCAAACTAATTGTGAATGGAGTCACCAATACTGAGATGGAGGAGATAGAAAATTTGCTGGCTAACAAATTCAGCTTCAGTTTAACCCCCTCTCTCCCCAGTCATCCCTCAGGAAATACCATGAACCATAACTCTGCCAACTATCACTTTTGAGCAGATCCTCAATGCTCTCTCTACGTCCAGGAACCCTGCAATGATGGGCCCTGATAAAATCCCATGATGCCTCCTAAATAGCATGAAACATGAACTGTCAGGCCCACTATAATTATTATGCAACTGTAGCCTCCAGACAGGCTTCATACCAAGAGAATGGAGGACTAAAACTGTTATCACTCTGGACAAGGGAGGCCATCCATGAACTCATGCAATGACAGCAGTCTGATTAGTCTCATATGCAAAGCCATTGAAAGAATCACCATGGAAATAATAAATAATTAAATAGGGAACTTACAGACATTGATCTAACCCAGTTTGGTTGTGTCAAGTATAATTCATGCCTGTTCAACCTGGTGGTCTTCTGGAAGGTCATTAAAGCTATAGACAAGAGCAGAATTGTTTACAATGACTACCTCAACCTGTCAAAAACATTTGACACAATACCTCATTAGGAATTCTAGATAAACTCTTTAAATTAGGCACAAACCCACATGTCACCTTATGGATAGCAATCTGGTTCACAGATAGGACCCACAAATTTAGGATAGGGAAAGCAGCTTCCACAAAGAGTCACTAGTGGAGTCCTTAAGGGCTCGGTCCTGGGACATCTGCTCTTTGGCATTTATTTCTTTGATGTCAAGGCCAATGTCAAGGGCCTTTGGCTACCCAAGTTTGCACACTACTACAATCTAGATGCAGTCGTCAAATCTCCTAGAGACACAAATACCCTTTGGGAAAGCTTGACATAGACAAATAATGGGTGCCAAAGCCATGATCTAAAACTCAGTGCAAAGAAATACATAATAGTATCTTTTGAAAAGATAGCCACCCCTAGAGATTACCACATTCTGAATGAACCCCTAAGAGTAGGCCCAGTGGTAAGGGGTTTGGGAAAGCATGTAGACAGTAACCTGTCCTATGACCATCATGTGTCTACAGTGGTGAGAAAATCATTCTGTGTTGTTAACTTATAGGAAAGGGTATGGCATCTAGGTTCAAGGATATCATTGTTCCTTTGCACTCAGCCACCATCTGACCAATTATTGAGCATAACACACACTTCACTATATGTATGACCTGACATTTGCAACAGCTGGGGCATCCACAGTGGTTCCTCACAAAACAAATATAGGGTATAAACAATATGTCCTATGTGGACTGCACTTGGTGGACCACAATGTAGATGCAGGGCCCCAGTGGCCCATCAAACAAACCCCCTTACAGGATGCCTGAAAGAGTCAGGCAAACTCTGAGAGAAGAAATGCATGAATGTTTAATTAAAAAAAAAATGGTATTTTAGAAGCATGCAATTATTTAAGATTATGCTATGCAGCAGTCACTGATGTGAATTTATCTTAGTCAAAGTTCCACTGAAGTTCATTGTAAATTTGTGAAATAAAGTTTCAAGAGTAGTGATTTGTCTTAATCACCATTATTTTACTAAGCAAGAAACCTTTGAACATAGATTTCATTATAGCCTATCTAATATGTAATGGGATAGCTTCAGACTGATGTCATGCAAATTACGGGTTAATTAAAACAATGACATAATTCCCAGCTTCCTTATTTTGCATTAATAACAACAGATGACTATGCTGAGTTAGCAACCCATTCCTCCAGATACTGTTGTTTATTAGCTACTGTAGATTTAGGTCCCCAGTATATATATATTTTCAAAGCCACTGGTTTTATGATTTAATAAGTAGTCAAATTGGTTTGGGTATTTCATTGCTTCAAAAGTGAGATACAGTCAACTCAGAGGAGCTGATAGTCTACTGAGTATGAGGAGAGCTGTGCTAATCCGTCAGGAGAGTTGAAGGATTTAAGGCCTTTAATTTCCTTGGTAGAAAAATCCTTGGGTCTTTTCCAGTAAGGTTCATAGGCTCATAGCAGGTTACCAGACTAACGGCCCTAGAGCCCTTACAAGCCTAGCCATATTTATCCTGAGTTGCCCCAATTGTCAGTGGTTAGATGAGTGAAATTTGCAGAGGTAAGGGTCTGTGGTAGTTATTACCAACTTCTTCTGTCCATGAAGGACATGGGTGCCACCCCAGGAGTGAATCTGTGGTCACCCATGCATTGATTTAGGTTGCATTTAAAGAGGGTCAGGGAGGGGCTCTGTTTCAAATGAATTAGAATCTTGTTCCAAAGAAGTAGCAGCTTCTGGGAGTCTCTGGGAGATGTATCTATCTCTCCAGTATGAACCGTTCATGATCCTCATGCATTTTGATTTACAACCCAAATGACACATAGCCCACAAACTCAGTGTGCCACTCAACCACAGCCTATAAGGCATAACAACGTACCCAATACGCTAGTCATAGGTGACTCTATAGTCAGGCACACTGATGTTCCACTCATCAGGCTAAACAAGGAGAAAGTTACTGTCAGCTGCCTGTCAGATGCTAGGATCCACCACATAACGCATGCACTCAGGTCACTCCACAGCAAGTACAAATATGACTGTCATTGTCCATGTTGGTGTGAATGACCTGAGATGTACCTCCCTGGACTACATGAAAAAAGACATGAAGGAGCTTTCTGATATTGTAGCTCAGGCAGGTATGACCCAAGCCCTGAGTAGTATCCTTCCATCACACAGAATGATATCACAGTACAAGGGCAAAATGATTGACTTCAACAATTGGCTAAGCTTCTGGTGTCATTCTAAGGGGATCCAGTATCTGTCTGCCTATGATGACATGATTGGCAAACCATGATGATTTGCCAGAGATGGCTTGCACCTATCACCCTTAGGATTCTGGATACTGGCGAAGGCTCTTGTCACCCCTATAGTGCCTATTTAGGCAAAATTCAAATGACAAATTCACCACCATAACAGGTACAAGCAAGCAAAATCTGAGGGTAATGCTACTTAATGCTAGAAGTCTAAACCTCAAAATGCACTCACTCGAGGCACTCCTTAAAATGGAGAACATCGACATCTGTGCAGTGACAGAGACCTGGTTCAAGGCTCCAGAGAGCACCCCTGCATTACCAGGCTATAATTCATACCACACCTTTTGGCCACCTAACCTGGACCGAAGCACTAAAGGTGGAGGTGTGTCCATATTCATTAAAGATATCCACACCTCCAGGCTAGTTGCTCAGCATAATGCATCTGAGATTATCCAAGTGCAACTAACTCTGGGCAAGACCACACTGCAAACTGTAGTTTGCTACAGATCCCCCACCATGCCCCAGGATTCCCACTCCTCATTTCTTGATACACTGCAAAATATTAGAGTACAACCTAACACCCTAATAATGGGCGATTTCAACTACCCCACCATTAACTGGGAAAACTACTCATGTACCAACTCTTGTGCTCAACGTTTTCTGGAATTCATAAATTCCAATGCCTTGGATCAACTTATCCACACCCCCACCAGGGGTAGCAATATCCTAGACCTGGTCATTACCAACATGGGCAACCGGTGTTCCACACCAGAGGTCACTTCCTCGTTGGTCAGGTCTGACCACAAGCAAATCACCCTAGACATCCACATCCCACTCCCACCCCCCATTAGGGAAACCACTGTAAACAATTTCTCCAAAGCCAACTTAACGCTTCTTAAGACAGAAGTGGCAAACTTCACGACACCCATGCTGACGGGCAATAGAGATACCACTGCTGAATGCTATACAATAAGCACTTACACGAGTGCATGGATCGTGCAATCCCTAACAGAATTAAAATGCTATCCTCCAAAAAAAGGAAGCCAATCTGGTGGTCCCCTGCTATAAATAAACTCTACAACAGAAGAAAGAAACTGTTGCAAAAAAGAGTAAAATCCCATGATTGGAGGAACTCTGTGGTCAGCCTCAGTAAGTAGCTGAGATCCCTCATAAAATCCTCCAAAGCTAGTTACGAAAACAAAATTGCCACAGATTCTAAAGACAACCACAAAGCATTCTATAGCTATGTCAAGAATCTCAATGGCAACACTCAGATCTGCTCTGAGTTACAGCACAATGGCACTAAATATACAGAACCAACTGATATTGCCAACATCCTGGCAGATAGGTTCAGTGCTAACTTTACCCCTCTCTCATCCCCTAAAGGGCCCATCTCTATACTGGAAGAATGAAAGAACCTGTAATCATGGCTGCACAGGTAAAAAACACACACTTCAAAGCCAAGAACACAGCATCCATGGGACCTGACAACATCCCAGGCTGCGTTCTACATGAACTACAGAATGAACTGGCACCCCACCTAAGTACCATGTTCAATCATAGCCTCACCTCAGACTTTCTTCCCACTGAATGGCGCACCGCAAAGGATATCTCTCTCCACAAAGGGGGAGCCACCACGGACCACGGGAACTACCGCCCCATTAGCCAGACGAGCCTGGTCTGCAAGGCTATGGAGCATATCATCATGGAACTTATAAACAATGACATTGGTAATCTCCAAACTCTGGACACTACCCAGTTCGGGTTTGTAAAAGGCAGATCATGTCTCCTAAACCTGATCAACTTCTTAGAAGTGGTCACCAAAGCCATAGATGAGGGTAAGGTGGTACACACAGCCTATCTAGATCTCACCAAGGCTTTCAACACCATCCCCCACTCTGGAATTATAAACAAACTCAGTAAACTAGTATAAATCCCTATGTCACAAGATGGGTTGCCAACTGGCTCACTGACAGAACCCACACTGTGAAAGTAGCAGACTCTAAATCCAACTTCAGACCAGTGACAAGTTGAGTACCACAGGGTTCAGTCCTAGGTCCTCTCCTGTTTGGTATCTACTTCTCTGAAGTACAGGCTAACACAGAAGGTCTTTGGCTAACAAAGTTCACAGATGACTGCAAACTAGGAACTATAATCAAAACTCCTAACGATGTGGACATCCTACAAAAGGGCCTCACTGAGACAGTTGCCTGGTGTCAAAGCCATGGCCTCAAGCTCAATGCCAAAAAGTGCATTGTCATCCTTTCTGGTAAAAACTCTGTACCCATGAACTACCACATAGGTGGTAGTCTACTTAACACTGCAAGTGTGATAAGAGACCTTGAGACACAGGTGGACTGTAGTCTTTCCTTTGATAATCACATTGCCACAGTAGTCAAGAAATCATTTTACATGGCACACCTCATCACAAAAGGTTTCTCATCCAGGAAAAAAGAGGTCATTGTTCCCCTCTACTCATCACTCATTAGACCTATTATAGAGTACAACGCCCCTTTTGGTATGTATCTCACAAGACATCTACAACAACTGGAAAGGCCACAGAAATACCTTACAAAGAGGATTACTGGCCTCAAATAGATGCCCTATGTAGACCGTCTCAAAAAACTCCAGCTTTACTCTGTCACATATCGCCTACTCAGAGGCGATCTCTGCCTAACATACAAAGCTATGTCAAATCCAGAGCTGTTGGACATGCTCCACATAAAGAAATCCCAATCCCCCCAAGCTACACACTCTAGGGACCTAAACCTTGTCAGCACAATAAACAGAACATGCTGGAGGGATAGATTCCTGTACCAGAGATTTCCCATATGCTGGAACAAACTACCTATCTATACCAAACAAAGCTCCTCATTAGCACTCTTCAAGAAAAATCTTGATGACTGGATGGGAGATAGGAAATTCACCACAGGGATCACTTCTGTGGCTCTGCTTGACAGGGGACACAGGAAAATAATTTTCTTGGGTGGCAAAAGCCAGGGTACTGTTTGGCTAAGCATATATAGGCCCTAGGGCCAATAGCCCAGTACCTACCTATGAACCTATGAACAAATCTGTAGCATTTCCATTAGGCCAGATCAGCGACTGCCCTGTAAGTCAGGCACAAGTCACCCCTTAGCAACCTGTAGGAGAGAGAATAGAGTGACAGGGCTTTCAGTATTTCCATGTAAGACTTGCTTGTGTATCCTATAATATCTTGGTGAGAAACCTCTGTGGTCTGTCCAGTTGTTGCAGATGTCTGGTGAAGTACATGCAAAAGGGAGCATTGTACTCAGTTATTGGTCTGATAAGGGCTGAGTGCAATGGAACAATAACACCCTTAGATGTAGATGTGATGCCTTTACTTATAAGATGTGCCACATAAAAGGATTTCCTTACTCTTGTGGATACTTGGTGATCAAAGTTCAGATTGATATCAACCTAAGTAACCAGAAACTACCACTGGTTCTACACTTAGGGGGGTGCTGTCTATAATGTAATTAGCAGGGATGTCAGCTTTCCCAAGGGGAATAATAATGCATTTTTTGCATTTAGCTTTAATCTGTGACTTTGGCAGCAATCATTTGTCTGTGTTAACCTTGTCTGCAGTATATTAACATTGTTGGGGGACTCAGTTATTGCTCCCCATTTGCAATAATTGGTAAACGTGGCCAGCCACAGGCCGTCCACATTTGATTGAATGTCTGAGAAATAAATTCCAAACAGTAAGGGGTCCAACACAAAACCCTGTGGTATGCCACTGGTGACTGCTCTTTTGCTAGAGGTGAAGCCACTCATTTTGACAGTATGTGTCCTGTCAATGAGCCAGTTGGATAGCCATCTGGTAATGTAGAGGATGATGACTAACTGGAAGAGTTTCTGTATAATAACTTTGTAGGGGATTGTGTCAAATGCCTTGGCTAGGTCAAGATAGGTAGTATGCATTGTCTTTCCCTCATCCAAGGCCTTGTTGAATTTCTCAAATAAGTCAACCATATTTAACAGGCATAATATACCTTTAACTAGTCCAAACTGGTTTGGGTCCAGAGTTGGGAGATTACCTATGTCCTTGCTAATAAGATTCATAATAAGTCTTTCGATGGCCTTGCAGATGAGGCTAGTCAGTCTTATGGCTTTATAATTCTCAGGGTCCATTGATGGGCCACTTTTGTGCATTAGGATTACTGTTGCTGTCCTCCTTTCCACTGGAAAATACCCAGTTCACAGGCTGTGGTTACACAGGAATCCAAGTGGGTCTGCTAGGTCACGTTTTAAGTTGTTTAAAAGGCAACCTGGGATATTGCATGGTCCCACTGATGTTGTGTTTTTGGCCTCGGAGAGTGCCAAGATGACCTACTCTCTTGAGATAACAGGCTGAGGAATAGTGGCAGGTATACTTTGGGGGATGACTGGAGGGAACAGGTGGTGAAGCATGCTCCAAATCTGTTAGCTAGCATGTTGGCTATTACCTCTGTTTGAGTATGGGTGATGCCATCCACAACCAGTTCAGTGTATAGCTGGGTATTCCTTTTTAGATTTTGGCTGCAATAAAAAAAACATGACTTGTGATTATTCTTACCTAGGGAGGCTAGGTTTGCTTCATAATTAACTTTAGAGGACTTCACAAGATCTCTAATTTGTTTGTTTAAGCCAGAGAGGGGTTTCTTCCTCTGCTGAGCCAGTTCCCTCTTGTTCTTGCACATTAGTTTCTTTCTCTTGTTGTATAGCCTGTTTATACTAGGAATCCACCAGGGTGGCTTGTTTTTTTTTCTTTTGGCAAGATCTGGTTTTAATCTGGCCATGTACAGTCATCTTTATACAACTGCTTAAGTGGTTATACAGGGCATTGGTGTACACCCTACATAGAAGTCCATGTTATCTACATTTGAGGAGGCTTTGAAACTTTTTATACCATCACTTTGTAGGAGGTAATTTGTCTTTGAAAATTTCTTACATGTTTTTGAGCTTGATGGGGTATCTGGTCTTTTAATTATATTGAATGAGACTGATTTATAGTCTGATCTTTCCAGGGAGGACATCACATGGGGGGAGTGGGGGTGCAATGTTCTCCCATGTTAGTGAGTACTACGTCCAGGATATTTGAGCCTCTTGTGGGTGTGTTGACTAGGTTTTGCAAAGCATTTGCATTGACAAAGTCCAAGAACCTCTAAACTAGCATGTCTGTGGTCATTTATGCTTCCCATTTGATAGTAGAATAATTAAAATCACCCATGAGTAAGGTGTTGAGCTGTATGGCAAGTGACTCTAGTAAGTCCAGATATGCGGTATACTTTTCCTGTTTCATGGTGGGGGACCTATAGCTATCTATGATGTGGTAGGGGGTTTTGCCTATAGTTGATTGGACATGGAATAGCTCAAGAGAGCCATATTGTTTGACCAGTCTCGAGGTGTACTTATCCTTAATGTAGATGGAGACACCTCCTCCTTTGGTTCTTTCACACTCAGTGGCTTTGAACCATGTTTTGGTGACTGCACGGATGTCAGCATCTTCCAAAGTGAAGAGTGCTTTCAGGAAGTGCAAGTTCTTATTTAGACTCTGAGCTTTAAGTAGCAGTACCTTGAGTTTATCCAGAGAGGATTTTGTTATGTTGGGAGGTTGTTTATTTTGAAACTGCCTTAAAAAGGCACTGATGTGGCTAATGTCTTTGCCAGTATCCAAAAGCCTAAAGAAGACAGGTGCAGACCATCTCTGGTGAAGAAGCATGGCTTGTCGACCATGTCTTCCCAGAATGGCAAATATCAGATCTCCTTGGACAGTTGAGCAACGTGTCTAGAGTTGTACATAATGAAGGGGGCACTGTAGTCGATTGAGTCTGATAAGTGAAGAGTTCATTGGTAAAATGACTTCTTTGGATCTTGAAGATATTCTCTTGGAATATTTTCTGGGACAGTTAGAAGAATTTCCTGACTATAGTAGAAACATGATGACTAAATGAGAGAGAGTTGTCCACGTAAGTACTAAGGTCACATATGACTGCCTCTGTCTGAAGAGGAGTACCACTTATAACATATGAGGTGGGAATAGCTCTTTTGCTAAAAGATACCATGTTGCACTTTTTGAACTTATCTTTTGACCATTTTCAGTACACCAGGTATATGCATATTCCAGCCTTTGTTGTAACAAATTAGTATTAGTGTATCAGTGGATAACAGCACTTTGCTTATAGTCATCAACAAACTAGTTCAACCACAATTCTGGATATTAGCTTGGATATTTGCAAATTAAATACCAAACAGGAGAAGGACAGTACCAATCCCTGAGGTACCTCATTAGTTACAATTTTACATTCAGGGAGGGTACCAATAACTTTCACAACATGGGTTTTGTTGGATATCCAATTTAGAATCCAGCAGACTATGTAGGGGTTTGCATTAAACTAGTCTATGTTTACAATACTCCCAGTATGGGGATAGTATCAAAAGCTTTGACTAGACAAAGGAAAACAGTGTAAACAGAATAATCACTACCCACAGATTTTGTAATGTTTTCAAAGAAGTTTACTGTGTTCAGGATGTAGAACTGCCCTTCACAAAACTAAAATTATTGGAGTCTAGATATGTTAAGTTGCCTATATCTACATGAATGAGTTCTGCTATTATATGTTCCATGACTTTGCACAAAAGGCAGGTGAGGCTGAGAGGCATATATTAACCTGGGTCTGTAGAGAAGCCATCCTTGTCTAGGGGAGTCATAGTGGCTGTTCTTCAGACAGCAAGCATAAACCTCATGGACAGGCTGAGGTAGAACAGTTTAACTAGAGGCTTGTATAGTGCATACATGGCACTGAAGAGTATGCAGTCTGGTATGTTATCTGCTCCCATAGAATATTATTTTGGTCTTTGATGGCAATTATAAGACTTGGTATAAAGTAATTTCAAAGGTATCTTAATTTTGAAGGATAGTGGGGTTAGCAATTTGGGTAGATGGGGTAAAGTTAGCACTAAAATTTGTCTGCTAATCCATTGGATATATTCTTGTGAATGGATTGTATAACACAATTATGGCTGAGCTCTATGCATTGTTGGGTGTTATTCATAAATTTCCTTACATACCTGAAGAAAGATTTGTAGTTTCCTTTGATATCTTTAGTGACCATAAACTTGTACGCTGCTTTATATTTTTCTAATACCACTCTTGAGTTCCTTGCTGGCATGTTTCATTATAGTCTTTTGGTTGTGTTATGGTGATTTCTTACATCTTTTTTTCTTTCTTTTGTTTTACAATTTATGAATAAAGGAGTTTCACCAGAAAGGTGCATTTCTTTATTTATCATTATATTTCGAGTATGCAGGTTCAGGCCTTTTCTATGCAGCAGTTTAGGTGCTGGTAAAAATTGGAGCCAAATATGGCAGCTTTCTCAGCTGGATCCATATGTAGGGCATTGTTGGGAATTTTACATAGGTCTTGCAAAACCAGAATTTGATTAGCTGTGGAATAATCCCTAAAGATGGTATCATTTGGTAGTGGGATGATTCCATTAGGCCTGAAAAAAAAAGTTGATAGATGTAAACAGGGATGAGAAAACTCAGGATGGCATACAGGTGGGGGCTAGGTTTGTAAGGACGAGGTTAAAGATACTAAAGCCTCTACAGGGTAATTTTACAATCTATTACAATGCATTGGCATCCATAAAGTCTAGGAGATGCTGAGCACATCCATATTTGGAGGTATAAGTAAGCCAATCAATGCTTGAGTAATTGAAGTCCCTAGGAAGAACCTATTTGGTTTGATATTTATTCCCCAATTATATTAATGCAGTTTCCATGGTCTTTGGGGGACATTGACAGTGATCTGTAGCTCACACTGAAATAGCAGTTGGATAGGATAAGGATAATTTGGATCTCCTGAATTCCAAGATGGGCGGCACAGTGGTTCAACAGTGTGTTGTCTCACAGCAAGAGGTTCTCTGGTTCAATTCTCAGCTGGGATGCCTTCTGTGTGGAGTCTGCATGTCCTCCCTGCATTTACGTGTTTTTCCTCCATGTACTCCAGTTTCCTCCCACATTCCAAATAAATGCTTCTGGAGTGTTTATCTCTGGGCATCTGTTGAAAATGGGCTCTGTTCCAGTTGGATTTTCTCAGTAAACAAATGTTAAATAAATAAAATCAATGAATAATTTAGTACCATGTGTAATTCAGAATGGGGTGATGGTGATCTGACAAATGCAGATACTCCTTCACAGTTACCCTTGGGCCTGAAGATGTGATAGGTAGGTTATAAACCTTGGTATAGAGGGAGTGCTGTCATAGCATTAGAACCATTTCTCAATAAACTACACAAATAGGTATAAGTTTCAGTTGTAGGAGGGCTTCAATTTCTGATATATTTCTATTTAGATTCCTACGACTTAATGGTGCCACCATGATCTTATCCTAATGTGGGTTTTATTTTTTTATGTTGGAACGCCCAGCAATGGTATGAGAGGTTTAAGCCACCCCTTTCAAAATAAGAAGTCTTATCAACCTTCATATCCCAAGCTGACACATACTGGATCTCCTTAGATTGACTCCAACTACTTAATCAATTGTTAAACTCAATTGGCTTCATATCTAAGCATCATTTTTGGTGAGTGCAAGATACTAACACATCACAGAATGTTACATCAAGTTTCTCTGGCATTCCCTCTGGGTGGAACACATCAGGTCATTAACTCCTACATGGGCCACCACTAAGTCATAATCATATTTTCCTGTTTTAAGGGACCAGCCTTATGACATCACAGATTCTGGCCCTGGCAAACAGCTTGCGATCATCTTGTTCTTGTTTATTTTGATGATTGTAGAGTCTATGTGCCTAAATACAGAGTTACCTATGACTAAAGCATGTTCATGTTTAGTAGCAGTTAGTGGGCCTAATTGGATTAGGCCTTCCCAGGGGCTCTTGCATCATCTATCTGGCTTTGCAGTATGTGTTAGAAAAGAAGTAAATTGACTTTGTGCATTGCATGCTGGTATTTTTTAGTGTGTGCTCTAGCAGGGTTTTGCAATGTTTTCTTGATCTCAGCATTCGTTATAGGCTTAGTAGTGTGCTGTGATTGCTGTGGTGTCGTGGATGTATGGTGCTTACGAATAATGGGCTGATGCAAGAGGTTTACCTCTATGTTTTTTCAATATTTATATCTGTTACACATTGTACTAACAAAATGGTAAAAGCAATGAATGGCCAGAAACCTAATGCAGTTAGACTGGCCACAGATGATGTCAGAGTGGACTATTATTTCCAGATAATGGAGGGCTAGGGCTGGTTGTAGTACTCGGGGATTGAGGGGAGACTACTTTAGAAGCTACTGAACATTTATGGATGAAGTATTTATGGTGTTATTCTGAAGCATGATGATGGCTAATCTAATAGTACTTAGTGAAAAGACATAATTAATTTAGCCAAAAATTATGAATTGTGGTGATTTGCCTATTGGCTCCTACCTGACAGATTACTAGCTCTGGTTTTACTGCAGTTATACTCAGCTTTGAATCAATGTCCATTTGCTCCTGCTCTCACCAGAAGCAAACCTGTATTACTAATCCGAGGCTGGTTCCTGAGAAGCACATGATAGGCTGTTTGTTGATCAGCAATCTCATCCCAGACATTGCAGGGGTTTGTAGGCTTGTTGAAGCCAGCTCCTGATAGATGCCCTGTATTACAAATATTGCAACTTAGCATACGAGAGGGAAGTTGCACAACTGACCAAAGTTTTCCATCAATACAGCAACCAGACCAATCAGGGAAGTCCGATACTCATTGCCCAATAAGAAATACGAGATAAGTCAAGAATCAATGTCCCTTTGCCAATGATGTGCCAGGGTTTTTTTTCAGAGTATACTCTAAGGTCCTGTACTGCTTCTCCCCCACCACATCAATGGTGGCTCCCCCTCCCCCACCAGTCAGCAATGTTCTTAATTGAAATGGAGCCTTATGTGCAGGAATCCATCATGTCTTCCCCTTGGCACCTCCACTGCTTCCCTTGGTTTACATGCATCTTGGCCTCTTCACACTTTTTTTCATGCCTTCTTCAGTATTTCTTCCTACATTCTTTCAAAACACTCTAACTTACTGTAGATGAGTTAATCAAATTAAGCAGGGTGGGTCTGTTGGATGCTAGGGTACCAAAAGACATACCCTGATAATTACTAGGGTACATTTTAGAGCTTTCCCCACAAACTTTTGATTTAATTATGGCTTAAGAAATCTTAAGAAAAGTAGTTTAGTCTTATTGTTTTCATTTAAGGAAGATCTTAGTCATCTTCAATGCTTAATGTTCAGAGGAGAGAAAATAGAAGTTCCCAACAGAGAACACAAATGTTTGTATGGACACATTAATCATATCTGGGAATAATGTCATAGTCATATATTCCAAGCTGTTCTTGTCACATTCACTCCTACCTTCAAAAAACAGACTACCTTCTGTGTACCAGACAAGGACAAAAACGAAAGAGCAAACAGAACGGAGTAATGTATTTCTACCTACTGTTGTTATATGTATATACACAATATGACCTTCTTACCCCTACTCCCAAAAGATAGCTAGCTGTATACATAGCTGATATTTGATTGTGAGAAAAGTGGGAAAAATGATCATTGTAGTAATGTGCAATGTATTTTAATGCATTGGTCAGAGTGGATATGCTGTCTCTAGACAAGTATAGTAACATTTTATAGACACTAGACACCTCTTAGGATTGATAGTCAAGAAAGTTAAAGAAATACTGACTACACTGTTCTCATCACCCACACAAGCTATAGCAACCTTCTGTGAACAGCTCTGAGAAAGTCCAGCTTTGCACTAGGCAAGGTCCAAGGTGAAGGCTTCTATTCAGCATGTGTCAAACCCACTATACAGTATAGGGGTCTCACTATTGAAATGTTGACACTCAAAATGCCAAACCAAAAAGAAAAGACCAAAGCTGCAGGAGAAGACTGAATCTTCTCTTTTAAACTTAAAGGGGAGAAGCCTCCCCACACCCACCAAACTTATTTGTATACCAATGCTGAGTTCACCATATCTCGGAGAAAAGGGAATAGCCCAATAAACGGCCATCTCAGATTAGATATATAAGGCCATTTTTTTGACCAGTCAGTCTCCATGGATATCTAAGTCTGATTTTTGACCATTCAGTCTCCATGTTTCGAGACTCACTCTAAACTGGTTCCGACATTTCAAATTATTACCACTCTGGGGTGTGGAGACACCAAGCCCCCTGAAGCTCTGAGAGTCTAGATGTTCTCTAATGCATTTATGCCTTATATTTGAAGAGTAATGACTTAACTATTTTTTCTATTACCCAGAAGATTTATGTATGTGAACAAAGTGGTGATGCTTTGTCTCTCTTGTGCACAGAGACACAAGCACACATTCACACACACCACATTTACTGACACTGCTTGTGACAAGCCAGGTTTATTGCAAGATGCAGAAAAAAATAAACATGCACGCACTTCATACTTGCCTGCAGGCAAATTAGTGGAATTCCACTTCACCTGCACCTTGTCTTTTGGAGTATTGGAGGAAGCTACAGCAAATAAAAAAATAGAGAGACATGGAGGACATGCAGACTCCACACAGAAAGAACCATAGCCAAGGAATGAATCAGAGCGAAGTGTTGTATCACTGTGCCAATGACAGCTGTTTTTACACAAGTGTGTGTGTGCGCGTGTGTGTGTGTGTGTGTGTGTGTGTGTGTGTGTGTGTGTGTGTGTGTGTGTGTGTGTGTGTGAGAGAGAGAGAGAGACAGCTGTTTTCGCACACATCTTCCTCTTGAAAGACCAACACAATTAGTTACTTATGTGCAATGCTAATGCTTGACTGTAACAGAAAGTGAAAGAAATTGTGGACAACTTGTTATTCTTAATTACACTGCAGACTCTCAACACATACATGCACATACAAGCAGAATCCTTAACAGTGTTAGCTTTATTCCGATTTCAGCATATGTAATAAATATCATGTGTGTCATTACTCCTGTCACATCACATCAGTGACTATTCTTTGACAGTAATCAACCAACAGCATTAGGTGAGTCACTTTTATCTACAGACAGCTTCCATACCTATCAGTTGCAGTTATTTTACTAACTGTATACACTGAGAAGGTTTGAGTTTAGTAAAATGATGATGATAATAATTATTATAATTATTATTATTATTATTATTATTATTATTATAAGTCACAGTCACATGCTTCAGGTTTGTTTCACCAAATTATTACTGACCATAGTAAAATATTCCATCCTCACAAAAATGGAAACTAGTCCTGTAAAGCCAGATTAGCAACTATTCAAAATGAGTAAATAATAAGGAATCAGGGGCAGTTGATTGCTTACTGTACACATGTCATGTATCCAATTTTGATAAAAATACTGGTCAATAAAAGCAAATGCATTTCATATTTGTTCCGCATAAGCAGTAGCCACACAGATACACAGTAAAGTATTCCAGTCTGCTTCACACAAGTCACAATTACTCAAAACTGAAATATCGTAGAAACAGCAATTAAGTAATTTTCATCAAAGATATTCCCATTGGTTATCACTATTTTGTGTAGATTTCAGATTTCTAACCCACATACTTAAATAGATCTGCTCTGCATGTCTGATATTGCACTTATCTGGTTTTCTAACAGGAGTAAAGACAAATACTTTTCTCACACTATCACTGGCTCTTGCTGCTATTTGCACAGCTACTATCAATGTTATAGCTCAATACAAGGTTTCCACTTCTCTGCCATTCCATGACTACGTTAGATCACAGGGCAGTAAGGAGCAGAAAGCTCCACATGTATATTGTTGCATAGCAGCTCTACTATAGCATATATGTAATTGCTGAGAATGGTACCAAACATGGCCAGGGTACCGTTATACAATTATTATTTTAAAGAAAAAGGAATGGAGCAGTAGCAATTCTTAAAAATAAATAAACAAGTAAATAAAGAAAGAGATTGCAGAAAGGTACACCAAGCCAAGTTTGCCACGTCCATGGTATTTAGACATGCTGTATAGTACACATAGTGTATGCTGGCCAATGTCTCTATCATGTGCTCCTTCTCTCACCAAGAGCAAAATGGCAGCATTAATCCTAACTTGGTTTTCAAGAAGCAAGGTTCAAGCTTTCCAGTGGTCAGCAGTCTCCAGGAAGACTAGAAAGAAATGTCCCTCTGCTCCTTCTTTCTTGCAGGAGAACAACAGAATCATTAATCCTAAGCTGATTTCTGAAAAGTGTCTTAAAAGCTACCTGAGATTGGCAGTTTTGCCCTATGTCTTGCTGATTTTAAAAGTTAGATAGAAAAATGGGTTTATACTCTAGGCATTGCAGTATACACTGAGTAGTGTGAAGATATAACTGTCCCACTCACCAGGCTGAACAATGAGAAAATTACAGTCAGCTGCCTGTCGGATGCCAGGATCTGCCACATAATGCATGCACTCAAGTCACTTCACAACAAGTAAGTACAAATACGACTCTGTCATTGTCCATGCTGGAGTGAATGACTTGAGACGTACCTCCCTGGACTACATGAAAAGAGACATGGAAGAGATCTTGGATCATGTGGCCCAGGCAGGTATGACCCTAGCCCTGATTAGCATCCTGCCTTCACCCAAAATGATACCACAGTATAAGGACAAAATGATTGATTTCAACAATTGGCTAAGCTTCTGGTGTCATTCAAAGGGAATCCAGTATTTGTCTGCCTGGGAAGACATGATTAACAAACCACGATGTTTTGCCAGAGATGGTCTGCACCTGTCACCCCTGGGATTTAGGTTACTGGCTAAAGCTCTTGCCACCCCTATAGTGCCTTTTTTAAGCAAGGTTCAAAGGATAACACCACCACCGTAACAGATACAAGCATGCGAAATCTGAAGGTAATGCTACTCAATGCTGGAAGTCTAAACCTCAAAATGCACTCTCTCGGGGCACTCCTAAAAATGGAGAACATCGATATCTGTACAGTGATTGAGACCTGGTTCAAAGCTCCAGAGAGCACCCCTGCAATACAAGGCTACAATTCTTACCACACTTTTCGGCCACAAAACCAAGACCAAAACACTAAAGGTGGAGGAGTGTCCATATTCACCAAGAATATTCACACCTCCAGGCTAGTTGCCCAACACAATGCATCTGAAATTCTCCAGGTGCAACTAACACTAGGTAAGACTGCAATCCAAATTGCAGCTTGTTAGAGATCCTCCACCATACCCCAAGATTCTCACTACACCTTCCTAAACATACTGGAAAATATTAAGATACAACCAAACACCCTAATACTGGGTGATTTCAACTACCCTGCCATTAATTGGGAAAACTACTCGGGTACCAACTGCTTTTCCCAATGGTTCTTGGAATTCATAAATTCCAATGCCCTGGAGCAACTAATCCATTGTCCCACCAGGGGCTCCAATATCCTAGACATGGTCATTACCAACATGGGAGATAGATGCTCCACACCAGTGGTCACCCCCTCATTGGTCAGGTCTGACCATAAGCAAATCACCCTTGACATCCATATCCCACCCCCACCCCCCAGTAAGGAAACCTCCTTAAAAAACTTCTCCAAAGCCAGCTTCATGCTACTGAAGTCAGAAGTGACAAACTTCACAACACCCACGCAGACGGGATCTGGAAGTTTGACTGCAGAAGCCTACACTAAGGCACTGTACGAGCACATCCACTTGTGCATGAATCGTGCCATCCCAAGTAGAACCAAGATGCTCTTCTCCAAAAAAAGGAAGCCAATCTGGTGTTCCCGTGCTATAAACAAACTATACAACAAAAGGAAGAAACTGTTGCAGAAAAGAGGAAAATCCCAGGATGCACAAAAATCCCTCACCAGCCTCAATAAGAAGCTGAGATCCCTTATAAAATCCTCAAAAGCTAGTTACAAAAATAAAATTGCCAAAGATTCCAAAGACAACCACAAGACATTCTATAGTTATGTCAAGAATCTAAATGGCAATGCTCAGATCTGCTCTGAGCTGCAACAGAATGGCATTAAATATACTGATCCCAAGGATATTGCCAATATCCTGGCAGATCGATTTAGTGCTAACTTCACCCCCTCTCTCACCCCCTAAGGGGCCCATCTCAATACCAAAAGATTGGCAAATTCCGATAATCACAGCCACGCAGGTAGAAACAGCATTCTCCAAAGCTAAGAATACAGCATCCATGGGACCAGATGACATCCCAGGCTATGTACTACATGAACTACAAAATGAACTGGCACCCCACCTATGTGTCATGTTTAATCATAGCCTCACCTCAGGCTTTGTGCCCACTGAGTGATGCACAGATACAGTTATCCCGCTCCACAAGGGAGGATCCACCTTGGATCCCAGGAACTACCATCCCATCAGTCTGACAAGCCTGATCTCCAAGAGCATGGAACGCATTAACATGGAACTTATAAACAAAGACATTAGCAACCTTCAAACACTGGACTCCACCCAGTTTGGGTTTGTGAAGGGCCGATCTTGTCTCCTGAATCTGATTGACTTCTTCGAATCGGTCTCCAGAGCTGTGGATGAGGGTAAGGCGGTCCACACAGCCTATCTGGACCTCACCAAGGCCTTCAACACCATCCCCCACTTTGGAATCATAGATAAACTTACTAAGCTGGGCATAAATCCCTATGTCACTCAATGGGTTGCCAACTGGCTTACTGACAGAACCCAGACTGTAAAAGTAGCCGACTCCAAATCCAGCTCCAGACAAGTGACAAGTGGAGTACCTCAGGGTTCAGTCCTGGGACCGCTCTTGTTTGGCATCTACTTCTCTGAAGTACAGGCCAACACTAAGGGACTTTGGCTAACAAAGTTTGCAGATAACTGCAAACTGGGAGCCATTATTGAATCCCCAAATGATGTGGATATTCTACAAAAGGGCCTTACAGAAACAGATGCCTGGTGCCAGAGCCATGGGCTCAAGCTTAATGCCAAGAAATGTATAGTTATCCCATTTGGAAAAAAACATGTACCCATGAACTACCACATAGGTGGCAGGACATTAAACATCGAAAGTGTGATGAGAGACTTAGGGACACAAGTGGACAGTGATCTCACTTTCGATAACCACATCACCACAACAGTCAGGAAATCCTTCTATGTGGCACACCTCATCATTAAGGGCTTTTCATCCAGAAAAAAGGAGGTAATTGTCCCACTGTATTCATCCCTCATTAGACCCATTATAGAGAATATGCCCCATTTGGTATGTACCTCACAAGACATCTGCAAGAGCTGGAAAGGCCACAGAAATACCTCACTAAAATTATTACAGGCCTAAAGCAGATGCCATATGCTGACCATCTAAAAATACTCCAGCTATACTCTGTGGCATATCGTCTACTCAGAGGCGATCTCTGCTTAACATGCAAGGCCATGTCAAACCCTGAGCTGTTGGACATGCTCCACTTAAAGAAATCCCAATCCCTCAGAGCCACATGCTCCAGGGATCTAAACCTTATCATCACAATGAACAAAACATGCTGGAGGGATAGGTTCCTGACCCAGAGACTCCCCATACTCTGGAATAGACTGCCCATACATGTCAAGCAGAGTGTCTAATTGGCCCTCTTCAAAAGGAACCTTGATGATTGGATGGGAGATAGGAAATTCACCCCGGGGATCATGTCAGTTGCCCTGCTAGACAGGGGCTCAGAGAAGTAAATATTGTGGGAAAATATTTCCAGGGAATTCTTATGGCTAGGCTTGCATAGGCCTTAGGGCCGATAGCCTAGTACCAACCTATGAACCTATGAACCTATATAAAAAGAGGGAGCAACTGAAGCTTTAACTGCCTCAAGTGAGACCCTTTCCAGTTTGAAATTCTAATGCTTACTGTATAGGAGCAACAAATTGGAATATATTACTATAACTATTATGTTTTTACTTTTATCCCAATCAAATATCAGATGCATATCTTTTGGTCGTAGTATAAGGAGGTATGCTGTTTAAAGTTACTTGATAGCAACAAGATTAAATATGCTATTGTTGACATTTTTTTTCTTACACTGTTATCCCATTCTAACATAATAAGGGTATATAGTTCATGGCTGACTTTTGGGTTTAGAGTGAGGAGGCATGCATTGCATATCCATGAAAAGCAAAAAATTGGATGCATGAATGTGGCAAATACTTTTTTACTTTTATTCCAACCTACGTCAAGAGCAGTAGACAGAACTTGAGTATCCTTTTGTCAAGGGAGTCAACAGGCACTATTTTAAGATAAAGACTTAAGCCTTCTCGCAATGATCTATCTTCTCAATTTATTGGGAAGTGATATTTTGTTAGCTTTGAACATCAAGACATGGACACACCACATTTCTTCTTTGAAAGAAAAAAATAAGAAAACATATCTTTTCTTTCTCATGATTTTTGTTCAACCTGTCATTACATCAAAATGCTGGAAAAAAGCTCTAAACTGACCTTAGAATATCTCCTCTTAGAAACCTGCTTAATTTAGTTATTTCTTCCACTGATGTAACTGTACAATGTTGGTCAGTTAGGGTGTGTGGAAGGAATGGTGAAAAATATTAGAGTTAGACAAAGTGAGGAAAAAAACAAAAAAGAAGTAATCTGCCTGGATGTTGTGGGGAGGCCAAGATGGGGGGAGGGGGCTGATGGGTGGATAAACTTAGGCGGTACAGGAGGACTAGATGGTCAGTGGGCTACAGAGACATGGAAACCTTTGACTAGGGATCCATTTCATTTAATACCTGTCCTGGAGATGGGGACAAAAAAATACTTCTTAAAGACCTTTGAAATGAACTAATGGATGAGCATTAACATGAACAAGGGTTAGTTGCAATTGAAATCAGAATACAGATTAGATATTTGGAGAGCCAAATGGAGTCAGAATAAGTGAGATTACTATTTTATGAAAAAAGTGCATAGTAATTATAATCTGAAGAAAGCAGGCTATAAAAAGGAAGACCCACTCTTTGGTATCAGTAAAAATGTTTTTGAAACATTCAACAAATAATGGAAATTTATAAACGGTCACAGTGCGAAAAAACAAAAGCACGAACTTGCGTATATGTAAAAACAAACTCTTATTTATTTGAAGCGCTTTTCAAAGCGAAGATAATGCATTGGCTAAAGATATCCAAAAGTTCAGTGACCATAGCTTTAAATTTTCAGTTATTGATCAGGTTAACCAAGCTAAAAGAGGGGGCCCAACACCATTGCAATTGGAAAAACTTGAATTAGAATGGCAAATTAAGCTTAATGCCTATAATTACCCAGGTCTCAATGAAAATTGTTCAATTAGTAGTGTATTAAAACTTAAGAGCTTGAAACGTTAATGTTGCCCATATTTTAATACTTTCACTTACCGTGTATGATTCTTAAGGGGTTTATTAATGCTGTTCATATATGGCTATTGTTTTATATAGATATTTATGCTTGTATTAGACATTGGTTTGCCACTTTTAGCAATTTCATAGAATATGTTACATTATTCAAGTTTAGAATACTGTAATGGTTTAAATTGTACACATATTTATACATGTGGATGTGGATTTGTTCCTAGGTAGTGCATTATGGAGTTTTAGTTTGAATATAATCACAGCGATGTGATTGATATATGTTTTTATCTTTGAGTCTGTACTGTCATGTGTCTATACCTTTAAGTAAAAGAAAGGCGGGTTTTATTTGAAAGTTTAATTGATGTGATTATATAAACTTGAGTAGTTAATATTATTAAGTTTTCTGATGAAGTGTGTTCATGGAGCACACGAAAAGCGCTTCAAATAAATAAGAGTTTGTTTTACATATACGCAAGTTTGTGCTTTTGTTTTTTCGCATTGTGACCGTTTATACATTTCTTGGTTTGTTTTCTTGATTGTTTTTTAAATAATGGAAATTGACAAGCTTATGATAACGTAAAAGATTACAAGGATATTCCACTTAAAAGTAAGATCATAACTTTCTCCAAGGCTTAGTATTGATTACTGAAAATATTGCAAACATTAAATACTGTTTCTCATATAGATAGCAGTGGTGTACACTTTTATAAAGCATTCCTAACAGACGTTAATCCTGTTTTGGCACAGTAGTTAGCATTATCATTTGATTCCCAGTTGGGGTGCCTTCTGTGTGGAGTCTGGATATACACCCTGTGTTTGTATTTTTTTTCTTTGCGTGATCTAGGTTCCTTTCACATTCCAAAGACAAGTAGTAGGTGGATTGGACAGAGTAACCCGATCTTAGATGTGAGTGCATCTGTATGTTATGGAATAGCAACTGTGGTAAGCAAGCCACCCAACAGTGTGAGCATTGGTTGTATTTGTTGTGGCACCCTGACCACAGGTGCAAAAATGGGAAAAAGAGGCTATGGATGGATGGATGGATGCATGGACATGTTACACCTACATTTCTTGAGTTATACCACTACATTATATTTTATGGGTTTACCAATTTATTTTTGAATCAATAGCAAGCCATTTTTCTTCTTTTCCTTCTTGCAGCTTTTCCCAGTTAGGGGTCACCACAGCAGATCACCTGTCCGCTCATAATTGGCAGTGGAGTTTTACGGTGTCAAGTTGCCAGCCCAGTGCCCAAACTTCCATAAAAGGCACGCACACACACACACACACATATGCACCTACAGCATGTCTTTGGGATGTAGAAGAAAACCAGAGCACCCGGAGGAAACCCACGCAACCACAAGGAGGACATGCAGACTCCACATGGAAGGCACCCCAGCCAAAGATCAAACCAGAGGACCTCTTGCTGTGAGGCGGCAACACTAACTGCTGCACTACCATGGCTGCCCTGCAAACCATTTTTATTAATAACCCAAACATAATCACATAGAAAGTAACAAGCTGTTAAGAGTTTTGCTAATGTCTTCACTAATCAATTAAAACTATAAAATCCTTCAATAATTTCCCCTCATCAATGAGACCTTAAACTCTCTAGGACAAACTCAATATAATTCATAAACATTTGAACTTCCTACATCAGAACATCCTAAAAACAATAATCAGTTAGTTGAAGTAGCATTAGATATGGCAAAGTCCTTTCATAAGGTGAGAATTTTTTTTCAAACTGTTAATCTTTCTGGAATCCAGTCTGTTTTTTCAAAGCAATTTGAACGTCATATTCCTGGATATCCACTTACTAAATTTTACTAAGTAACTTATATAAAAAACAACAACGACCAGTTCAATATAGCTAATTATCAGCATGCATTTGAAACATGAAAATAAACACTAAGCAACTCTAGTACACAGTGAAATTTCACAGCATCATAACAGTTGGTATAAACTGTAAGGTAAATACATAACTAATTTAACCATATACACTATATACAGTTTCAGCAATCTCAAGACTCTACAGCAGATTAAATCAACACATAGGCAAATAATGATTATTGTTTGGCGGGGTTGTTTACTACAGATTTGTCTAACAAAATTGCCCACACCTCAGGTATTGGTTATAGATGGTTTCTTTAAGAGTACAAAATGTAACCAGAGTGTTTACAAATTGTGTTACTGAGGTGGATATATGATAGGTTGACCTTAACTTTCCATTGTTTATCTCAAATAAGGTTAAGGATACTCAACAGTGATATGTACATTTGATTCACTAACTGAGGAGTTCAGCCAACTAAAGAAGTCATTAATGTCAAGATTCCCACATTTTCAGGTAAGGGAAATCTTTGCTCCATACACATTCTGAAGTAGAGACTGTAAATATGACTGTATATCCTAAGCTTGGGATAATCCCAAAACATGAATATCACCAGCAATGGGGGCTAAATATCTCCAGCAAGCAATATTAGGCTAAGTGCCATGTCTAAAATGATTAGTTGGCTTAAGAGACCACCAATACAAAAACCTTATTTGTTGGTCCTTGCATCAGACTGATTTGCTGAGTTTAGAGACAGTTACCTAGGTCGGGGACCATTCTCTGTTTGTCATATTAACTCCCTCCTGTCCCCTCCATGTACCTTCCAAGTGTTTCTTCATTGCATTCACATTGGTCTCCCATATGTCTTTGTAAACTGTGTTTGGCCTCCCCTTTTTCACTTGAGCTCAGTTATCTCAAGGCATGACTTTCCTACTCAGCTTCAGCTCCTGCACATGAGAACACCAAATATGTTGCAGCTGTACATAAGTGAAACATTGTTGTTCACAAAGTGTTTTATTCCAAACATACATCCAAGAAAATATTCATTTTAGGAGCACTTGATGCAGTTATTTGTTGCTCCCATTCCTGTATGCTCTTATCCAGCCAACACTGACAATATTCCCCTCCAGTATTAACCAACATGCAGGATGTGCCATATCACTCTAGTCAGACTTTCACCCTATAAAAAACTCCCCATTTGCAAGTTTTAATTGTAGAGATCTAGCAACAAATTCTGTGGCAACTGTGATAGGTTTGCCTGCATTAAACAAGTCTTAACAGCCTTAATTATGGAGATGCCTTAAAAACTGCTCCATAACCAGGGATGTTGGGTAGCTTCAGAACATATGTTACCTGGGGTGATATTCTCCTGGTAGATGGGGGAAGTATGCTAGTACTTAGAAGTTTCTACAGCTGATAAATGATGAGGTGATCTGCAGGGATTGGTGTGTTCCTGGGTAGGTTATTGAATAAATAAAAGATACGGGGCATTAACATGTTTTTGCTGCCTGAACGTTACCAACATTAGAAACATAATGAACCCATGTTCATAATAAAGTTGTCTTTAATTTCCTTCATTAAGTGGGTTAGATTGAGCTGTACAGTATCTTGCTAATTACTCTTCACATATATGCCTAGGTATGTTGGGTTAACAGCAGGGGGATGTTAAATTGTGCACATGGGTAAGTCTGACTTTTGCGTATTGCATTCTAGGCCAGAAACTTCCCCAATATCTCTAAAGAGTATAGGCCCCCTCCCAAGACTGCCAGAACAATTGAACTGCAGAATAACCTTGGTGCAGATGGAATAAGATCTGGGAACAGAAAGTGTTTATATACAGATTTTGGACATGATGTTCTTTGGCCACTCATAAGATCTTTATAGCAGTTTTCTTTCAAAAAGTAGAAAAATGAAATTATGTCTCAAATTATGAAGTAAGCTGAACCACTCATAGTTAACAAATTCAGAGTAGTACTAGGATGTGATGGGGGCTAAATTCAGAGTAATGAGGATGTGAGGGGACATATCCCCAAATTATCAGATGCAGAAGAACTTGTCTCCTGGAAATTTTTTCTTTCTTCCTTTCTTTCTCCGTAATGTATATAATGCTGCATTTCTCAAGAGACAAACCTGTCTGCACAACTGGTTCCCACTCACATAAAAAATAGTTCATTTGAAAGGAGCTCAGTTTTAACCTTGCTAAAAAAACTGTCTTTAATAGATCTGCCTTTAAATGTATTAGGTGTAGAAACTTACTGATGAAAATCTGAAATTTGAAAGAGTATTCATGGCTGCTGCATGTGTGTTCGCAGTTACCTGGAATTTCAGTTGCATCAGGAATTACTTTGCTCCAAGCATGGAGCTTAAGCATCTTCTATTGTCAAAATGCAAAATATAAAAAATAAAGCGAATAAATAAATAAATACATAAAAAGTAACTGAAGAAGTGTTTCCTGATCCTACTAAATTACTGCCCCTCTTTAGTGGTGAGTTAATTTAGTTCATATTGCCTAATTTCTATTTAATACCTTCAGCTCCCACATTGCTCTTTTTCTAAGTAAGCTGACCCATACTAACATAATATTCATAATCTGTTAGGTTGTCATTATCACATTGTGGCAAAGATGTAAATTTGAAAGACCATTGCTAAAACTATAAAAAACAACATAAAATGAGATAAAATAGTGAACTCTTTCTACTAACTTGGTTAAACAACCTTGTCAAGAAAGAAACAGATCATTGAATAAAGTAACAATGTGCATCTTGCATCTAAGATGTAAATTTGAAAGACCATTGCTAAAACTAAAAAAAAAAAACATAAAATGAGATAACAACACTTTCTACTAACTTGGCTAAACAACGTTGTCAAGAAAGAAACAGATCATTGAATAAAGTAACAATATGCATCTTGCATTTAAGTCAAATACTCAGATGTTTCTCACCATATGCCACTTACTTGTAAACTGTTCTTATTGCAACCCATTAATTTAGCAATAACCCATGCCTGGGTGTGGGTAATGCTGGATTTACCCACGGTTGGCATGGTTTGGTCACGAGGGTGAAGCCCGAATGGCCAAACAAAGACAACCGTGGGTAAATCCAGCATTACCCACACCCAGAGGTGGGTTACTGCTATTATACAATGACATTATTTAACAAATGGCATTGTATAATACCTACTTGCTGCCCTTCCACAGCTGTCCGGTATTCTGTGGCAGTTCTGATGTACTGAGCATGCGTATGCTGATGCAGTACATCAGAGCTGTGGGTGGAAGCAACAGAGAAAGCAAGATCTCCGTTGCTTTTTAGAAAGTGTCTCGCTATGTTAAACTCCTTTAACATAGCAAGACACTTTCTAAAAAGCAATGGAGATCTTGCTTTCTCCGTTGCTTTAGAAAGTGTCTCACTATGTTAAAGGAGTTTAACATAGTGAGGCAGCTTTAAAAAGAACAATGGAGATATTCCTTTCTCTGTTGCTTTTTTTTAAAGCTGTCTCGCTATGTTAAACTCCTTTAACATAGCGAGACACTTTCTAAAAAGCAATGGAGATCTTGTTTTCTCCATTGCTGTAAGAAAAAAAAAAAAAGACTTATACTAATGGAAAAAGTCTGGGCGACCGGACCTTTTTCCATTAGTATAAGTCTGATTTACAACGTTCACGCTGACCAATCAGCATGCACATTTTGGAATATTAATGGGGGGGTCATTGTATAATATACTATTTTGCATTGTCTAGGTCATAGTTATTTCTTCTACACCAGGGAAAACATTATTTATATTGAGGTAAGAAACACTCCACCTTAATGGTTTGAACACTAAGTTCTTTTTCAAATGTTTGATTAGGTAAAGTTAAGTAATATGTTTTTTTTTGGTTTCACTTTACAATCCTGAAATACTGAAATATCGAAATTCAGTATCTCAAGACTGTAAAGCCACATGCACGGACCCCACTGCACCCCCCATGTTGGGGGCTACATCCTCCACAACCCCGCTACTTATATATAATAACTCCGAGGTCGCACTAAAAACACAAACACACAAAAAACACCACTATACATTATACACTCCCCTTGCACAAACACACATCACATACATACAAATACCACCACTCTCAACACTTACACACTCACAATCTTACCTACCTACCCTAACCCACACCTCAAAACTCCAAACACACTCACACACACTAAAATCCCAATCCAAAACCCCTAGTAAAACATTACTTACCTGAATCTCTATCTACATCTACATACTAGACCGCACATCACGAACACAGGGAATCCCATGTCACGTACGCGCCTCCACAACCGCGGATTTGACATTTCCACATTCAGCATTCTGCACTTTCGCACAAGTGCACTTTTGACACTTCACTCTCGAGCTACTGAAGTTCAATATTTCAGTAGTTCGAGATTCTGAAGTGAAACCGAAAGTGATCCATAAACTATTTTCTCTTTTCTATGGTATGATATTCTATGATTTGTTTATTGTTGTTCATATATACTGAGCATTGAGGTTAATCTTTTGCTACCTTATGATTGTTTTTAGAGTTATGTGTGCAGCTGTGATATTCCCTTTATCTTATTCACACATGCAAGCCCTTATGGTAATGAAATACAAAACTCTTTTGTGCTCATAGGCTATTGAATTATCAAATGGATATTTTTCTCACTAAATCTGGAATATAAAACACACATTAAACTGAACAAGTAAATCAGATTTTCACTACTTAATAATGATGTGGGAGGTTGCACATTCAGGAGAGTAATTAAGCTTCATCATAGCAGTTACTCTGCGTGCAGCTTGTCTTTGTTTTACCATGGGTAGATTAAGTTGAAGGGGAACCATTCAACTAGTACTACAGACATTATGCTGAACATAATGCATCTGGCACTATAGGTGCCTTAGGAGTTAAGAATTGTGGATAAAATCAGGATTCATAAGTCCAGATCCCATTAATCTTCTAATAGGATTAAACTCCTCAGCCTCTTCTTTTCAAGGTGAAAAAATATGATAACAAATGTCAAGAGCTCACATAGAAGCTGATTTTACCAGTTTATGTTTTTGCTTTAGAGCATCATTTCACTTGACTCTTAACATTCATAAGTCTGCTGATCAACTTATTGGCTTCCAGTATTCTAACTTATGTGTCCAACCATTTTTGTAAGCTTATCTTCCCCTCTTAAACATTTTTTTAACAATTAGAGTATTGAAATTTGTTACACACATTAAATAATGCACATTATTCCATATCTGTCAGCATTCCTACCTTCTGAGTATAAATCCTGCCAAAGACTGACCGACTGACTGTACTTTTTCTTTTCAGAAGATAACTTTCTCTTGCCTTACATCAATAGGCAAGTCTAGCCATTGGTCACATGTCCAAAAGGTAATAATCTGACTTATTTGTCCAATCATTTTTGTAAGCTTATCTTCCCCGGTCCATGCATTAAACAATATACACTATTTTATATCTGTTAGCATTCCTGTCTTCTGAGTATAAACCATGCCAAAGGCTGACCAACTGAAGACAACCTTCTCCTGGATTACATCAGTTGGCAAGTCTAGTCATTGCTGACATGTCCAAAGGGTAATATTTATCAACTTGGAGAAAGGAAGGAGCCCTAGTCAGATTTCTGAGCCAACACATTTGATGGAATGTTAGCATCTGTTCCCCACTGTAAACTTTTAAGGATACTGTCTTACGAAGTCAGTTAAACTTATCTATTGTACAGTAATCATTTTAATTTGGGACTAAAAGGCAGCCTTTCTTTGTACAATCATATGTGGAGGCAATGAAAATACAGCATTTTCTTGCTTTAAGGTGAATCACCTCATTTTATTGCTGGGTTAATTTCTTAGCTAAGCATGTAATTTTGATGGCTGTCATGGCCTCTTGTCTATGTGCCTCTGGGAGATATGAAGAGAGCAACAGGTTAAGTACAAGCAATGTCTTGTTTCATTGAAGGTAAATTTCTGACTGTTCTTAGTTTGTGGCTGATGCTGGGTAGTTTGGTCAAAAGGAGTTATTGGAAATATATTATTCAGTTAACCACAAAAAGTATGCAGATTGAAAATTGACTTTGTGAAATGATCATTCATGTTTTCTAAAAGTGTAAGAGAAGAGTGTGACATAGTGTGATATATAAGCTTCCAAAATGGAAGAATAAGTGTTAAAATATAGAAAAGGAACATCTGATGTAGCCACATGTGCTGTGTGTTTTTAAACCTTATATAACAATAACTAAATAAAACATACACCAAGCTAAATGTGAACAACTTGTGTCATTTTTAACAAGCCTGCTGTACATAAGAATGTTCAGAAAACTGCAGATTCCCCCTATCTGATTATCACTGTAGTTATTCTAAAGCTGCAAAAGAAGGTACTTTGGGATAATATCTCTTCTCAAGCAGACTTGACTGGAATGTTGTTTAAAATTAAAATTGTGCTTTGGTCAGCTCATAGCAGGAGCAGCCTGGTATCAAAAAGCAATCTTTCCCCATTTGTGGAAGATAAGATAAGTGAAGGTGGATGTACTAGGTGATGAGGATCATAACACTGATGAAAATTATAGTGGTTCCAGGAGATCATAAATGTTTGTCTTTAATAAAATTGATGACCAAATATTTTAAATGGGAAAATGTGGTATTACTAGCAGGAAATTTTGTGAAATGAATTGGTCTCTCTCTCTTCTGCATTGACTTCTTCCACTCCAACCAACCTGAAATGGTGTTTCCATATGTTAGAAACTATTCAAGAATAAGATTATCCCAAGGGTTTATTCTTTGTGTAGTGTTCCTATTTGGCCTGATGGCCATAGCTACTGAGTCAAATCACATAACCATAAAGCAAAAACAAATTGCTTTGGCATCTTCAAAAGATCAGGTGAACATTATTCTTGTGTCTTTTGTACATGTAGACAGAGTTGAAGATTTCTCATGAATTCTAAAAAAAATACACTCCAGTAGCTCTAACAGGATGCAATTAATATGAGGAGGTTACCTAAAAATGACACGTGAGACTAAAGAGATTAACTAGTGCTTTATAGAGCACCAATTACTGACCTAATCTGTTATTGCAGGGATATAAAAAGATAACATTACTGCTGTATAAAATAACTGGATGTGACATTTAATATAGCTAGACAAGATATTTATATTAAATGAATGAGACATTTAATATAATTGGGAATTTTACTTGAGATGTGCACAATATGAAATATTGTTTATAATTTAAAACAAGAGTGAATATTTTTTTTTTCCATGCTGAAGAGTTTCTGCTTCAGAAGGAAATAAATACTTCTTTGGATGAATTCCCTTGGGAATGTGCTTTCTGGATTGCAAATATTCTCAATGTCTAATTGTTCAAATAAATGTAAATCATGTAACAGTGGGATACAGATTTAAGATTCCATGCCATGAATGTTAACAGGAGCCATAGGTAGTGGTACAAATGGTTGCGTTTATCTTATTAGGTAAATTGGATCCTCCCTGGCAAATGTGATAAAAGCATTTGAACACCCATTATTAGGTTAGTCAAGAAGACTAAACTGTTTTGCACAGTTTATCTAGTATCAATAATGTATGCATTGTTTATTTAGAACATTATGCAGTTGGTGTACAGTATATGGTTGCTGTCAATGCAGTACAAGTGGGACAGTGTCCAGAATGTAGTTACAAATTATTACGTTGTAGACCAGCCAGTAACTGATGTGATGGCAGCATATTTTTTATGCTGTTTAAGTCATATCATCAGTTATACTCTACTTGCTAATTAGTTCTGCAATAAAGCTTTTTCTACCATTATTTAGAGTGTCTAGCAGTGATTATTTCTGGCTAATTTTGAATAAAACAGTACATTCTTGCCTGCAACACTGGCTATAGTCATGCCAGACATTTACATCTGCTGATTCATTTTGTCATGTATCAAAGTGAAAGACCTGCCAGGCTACTGCAATACCGGGGGACATGTCACAGAGCAGAAAAAAAAATTTATATTGTCTTGAATGTTATGTATAAACACTTCAACTTTCTTCATATGTCTATAGATTCTCTTATTATTGAAGTTATTCTGCTTTTAAATCTGACATTTTTGACAGAAACAAATGCCAGAAACACAATAAGATGAAACATATAACTCTGAAGATTTTTTTTTGGCAGTGGGAAAGCCACCCAACAAGCTCAGAAGTGTGTGTGTGGGGGGGACGGGGGACGCTAAGCTTATATATGCCAACTTCATGGTCACACTAACTTGAAAAAGGGAAGAACCTCTCTATCAAAGTGAATCATTACTGGCGCACACTTAGAAATTACACCTTAAAATGATTTCCTATGGAGAACAGCATTCAATGTTTCACCTCTTGATGTTGTTTCCTCTAGGCAATTGAAGCTCGGGGAATTTTATCTTGACCAAATGTAAAGGAACCCTCTCCTATGGTGGATCCTCAAATAAAACTAATCTTCTCAACATTCCTAAATGCAGAAAGGTAAAAGAAATAACAATGCACATTTTTTTTAAGCAGACAATGTTGTCAGACAGGAGAATGAAAGCAACATTTGGGAGTTTTCTGTGTCAATATAGATCTCAAAGCCAAGAAGGGGTGATGAGGAGGTGTTACAGCTTGAAGTTAGAAGTATGTTTAACTTCTTCTAAAACATGAACTAAAATATGGCTATTTTTTCAAGGAAAAACTGAATTTTCCTTCTTCCATAATAAATGCCAAGCAAGCAAGCACTATAGTATTGCCTCTATGTACTCAGAGGGGTTGGATGCCTATTTATTATTATTATTATTATTATTACTACTGCTACTATTTATCTAGACAGGTCATGACAGGTTTTTATGTTAGGAGTTATCCAGAACATAGTTGTATGCCTTACTCTGAAGTGAAGATTTTCAGCAAAGTGGCTGAGTTTAATAAAACTACAAGGGTTTGGATAAGAAAGAGAAAGACATTATCAGCGGCATGGAGTTGTTGTCAGTTCAGTACTACAAACAACTTTTCTGTTTCTGTGATGTTGTGGGATGTTATGGTTTCAGATAGTGAAAGTGGACTGATGGTCCCTAAATGATCCTATAAAGGCAACAGTAACTCGGAATTTCCTAAGATGAATATATATTATATGGTTAAGGATGTTATTCCTAATGAAGGATTTGTTTGATTCTGCTGGCACAGTTACTATCTACCCATCATGAAAAGATAACCAAATGTGTGACAGTATTTTAGAATGGAACATTTAGTCTGTGTTTATGTCATCAAAATGTTAGCATCAGATTTAATGTTATCTGATATTCATCATATTGGGTTATTAAACATTGAAATGGATTTTTAGGTGTGGTATAAACATCAGGAACTTTTAGCAATTTGAAGTCGTGTACAGGTACCTCACTAATATTGGCATTTCACTCTGAGTTAGAGGATGCTGTCTGGGGAAATGTTTCTTTTAATGCTCTTTATTTGAATTGCCACACTGCCAGGTTTGTTGTGGGTATAGGTGCGCCTAAGAATGGAGTACCCTGATATGTAATCTGCTGTGTCACAAACATAGCATTTTGGATATGACCAGACTATCAGAATTGTATAGGCTGATTAATTAAATAAATAAGTAAATAAATAAATAAACAATAAATAAATAAATTGTTCATGGTGTTTTGCATGTGCTGCTAGCAATGATGCGTGTAAGCTTGAGTCATTCTGTAGTAGTCTAGCTAGCCTTGTTTGGGAAAGAACAACGACTTATGGCTGGGATGACAAGTAGGGTATCATGTAAGAAGTAAAGCTTATAACCTAGCTAGGATGAAAACTGACAGTAATTGCGTGTACTTTGGTAAGGACAGTAACACTTATTTGACATGGATAAGGAGCACGGCTGGACTTAGGCCAGTAAGGGTTGATTTCTATTTTTTTTTTACAACTTTTATTGTATTTTTCAACATTTAATGTACAAAAATATACAACATGACATTTCTTTATGAACAGGTAACCTTGATATGACAATTAACAAATTAATGCCTTTTAACTTATAGTCTTGAATTAATACAATTCTAGTATCTAAAGGGACAGGTTCTCATGTACATATAAATTGAATGGAGTAAAACAGGCATAAATTTAAAAATAAGTGGTGAGTAACAGGATCCATTTACACACAATATATGCAACTATTTACATATAGTGTACAAGTTTTTGAAGTTAATAAATAATCACTTCATGACTATGAAAATCAGAAATGAAACTATCAGAGACTCTTATCTTTTGGCTTTTCCCAGTTAGGGGTTGCCACAGTGGATCATCAGTCTGTAGATTGATTGGCAGTGGATATTTACAGTGCCAAGTTGCCAGCCTGATGCCCACCCTTCATGGAAGGCACACCCACAAGCACACACACCTACCTGCATGTCTTTAAAGCTCACTCAGCTGCAGGGAGGACATGCAGACACTGCACAGAAGGAACTCCAGCTGAGAATCAAACTGAAGAACCTCTTACTGTGAGGTGACAACGTTAACCGCAGCACCACTGCGGCCTACTATCTGGTAAAACCTCATAAGGAAGAGATTTCCAAAAACTACGTAGAGACAAGTTGAGAGATCTGTTCATGGTATAACTTATTTCAAAATGTGCTCTAAGATAAGATTACAAAAATTTAAATATTTCATGCACTTATTTCTATTACCTATAATCAGTTTGTGAGATATTATATATTTAGAGGCCATGTTAGTAAAACCCTTCCACCCTATTTTAGACCTGTCAAGCCAGTTTTGGGTGATGTACAGTTTGGCAAATACAAATAGAGCAATCAGGATATTCAAGTCAGATCTGGGCATATGGACAAGGACTCACAGGCATTATAGCAAATTCCCAAGATAGGGTAGATTTACCGTAGCCCATTTTTTGAAGTTTGATCTTTAATGAGTTCCATAGGTTCTGTGCATATTTACAGTACAAGAGAATATGAAAAAGGTCAGCCAGCTACAAAGGACAAAAAGGGCAAAGAGGAGAAATGCTTGGGAAGACATTATTTAGACATTCTGGTGTGTAGTAGGCATTATTGTTTATCATTAACTGGGTATACTGGGTATATAGAAGCTTCTTGAAGGGGGAGAATTTGCTTGTGTTATTAAAAGCACGAGAGAATTGAACATCACTTAAATTATGATTTTTGTCCCTCTAATAGTGAGCGTATGTAAGAGAAGATTGCTATTTAATAGCAGAGATTAGCTTGTATGAAGCCGATAACATCTTATTTTTGACTTTTAAAAATTTCATTAGGTATTGTGCAAGATTTACTTCTTCCTCTACACCATCTGGGATGCCTCTAATAGAAGACACCAGTTCTTTAATTTGCCTCAGTATTGTGGTATATGTGTTATTCAGGTTAAGATTAATTATAATATCACTTAAGGAGTTGTCCTTTAGTCTATAGAAGTCCAAGACAGTATAGCTTTTGATTTGGGGAAATTGGTCTAAGTTTACCATTTTGTTACCTAATTTCAGGTTTGGGTTTAGGTGGACTGGTTGTAGAAGGACAAGTGCATTCTCTAGATGTAAAAAGGAAAGGAGATTTTGAAATGATTTGATTTTATGTTTGATTAGACTATGTGTTTTAATGCCCTTTAGTATGAATGTATCCATGAAAGGTAAGGATTTAGGGTTTGTGTTAAGTGTTTTGGCATGAGCATACCATAGTTTGATCCATTGTGGAAATTGGGTTAAGTTATTGGGGCTATGATCAGCAATTAAAAGGATTCAATTGGTGCATATTATGTCATAATATAACTTGAAATCTGGTAGACCCAGTCCTTCCTTGCTTTTTGGAAGCATTAGTTTTGGTAGAGAAATTCTAGATGTTTTTGGAAACCAGATACATTTAGTTAGAGTTTTATTGATTCTCTTAAAGAAGTTCATAGGGATAATAGAGTTGATTGCATTAAATTGGTATAACATTTTGGGAAAGATATTCATTTTAATCACTGATACTTTGGACAAGATGGGAAGCTTCATGTCTTTCCATCTATCTAGGTTGTGTTCAATATTCATTCAAATTTTAAGAATGTCTTTTTGAAAGGAGTTCTTTTTATTATGTTCAAACCTTAAACACAAGTACTGGAAAACATATTTTAATTTAATTGCAGTGTTTGGAAAATGAGACGAGTTGTGTCCTATTGGGTTAATTGGGAAAATAAGCGAATTGGAGAGGCTGCCTTCATAGAGACTTTAGAGAAGATATCAATAGTTTTTTAAGATTTTATTTAAATCAGTGTTAGGAAACTAGAAGTATATATTGAGGTCCTTGGCAAAGGCTGATAATAGCAGGTTGTTGTTCAGTACCCTGGGAATATGATGAAAAGTTATCTGTGATAAATAAATAAACAGGTGTTCAATATAAATTTTAAAGAGATATGTTGAAAGGGGGCAACCTTGCCTTGTACCATTAATTAATTTTATCCTGTTAGAGCAGGATTTGTTAATGAATAGTGATGTATATGAAGAGTTATACAGTATTTTAATTATGTGTATGAATGTGTTTGGAATATTGAAATGCTGTAGAGTCAAGAACAAAAAATCCAAGTTAACTCTGTCAAATGCCTCAGTGGTATCTAGTGCTAGAAGACATTTGGGCAGCTTCTCCTTCACCAAAAGCTACATAGCTGCATCCAACGTGAGTGTGTTATCCCAAGTTTGTCTCCCTTTCATAAAACCTGATTGTTCTGGGGATATAATTGTGGGTAGAACACTTTTAAGTCTATTTACTAATATTGTGGAAAGGATTTTTATATCTACGTTTATAAGAGATATTGGTCTGTAGTTTGCTGGATTCATTTTGTCAGTGTTGGGTTTATGAATAGGAATTGTTTGAAACCAAATTTGGTGATGTGATTGAAGATTTTAAGAAAGATAGGGATCAGTTTGGGAGCAAATGTTTTGTTGAAGTTTGATGTAAAGTCATCAGGACATGGGGCCTTGTTTCTATGTAGGCTTTTAATTGCATCACCAACTTCTTCTGTTATGAAGGGGGCTTCCAAGAGCTCGACCTGATGTTTTTCTATCTTTGGAAATTTAATATTATTAAAGAAACTATTATAGGTCTCTGAGGAGTGCGTATCTTGGGGTCTGTATAGTTTCCCGTATATCTTTTCAAATATAAGCAGTACTTCTTGGTTGGTAGTAAACAGCTCATTATTATAAGTAATTTGTGAGATCACTGGGAGGTTTTGATAGATGTTTATAAGTCTAGCAAGTAATTTCAAGGGCTGCTGTGCCCATTCTGAATAATTAGTGAGGAATTTAATTTCCAGAAAAGAGAGGTTTTGTGAGTGGTATAGGTATAACTCCTTTTGTTGGTTTAAAAGTTGGTTTCTAACTCTGGTGTGAAGTTCACTTGAAGTGATTTTTCAATTTCCTGGATTTTGTGTTTTATACTAGTTTCTGTTTGTTTAGAGTGTTTTTATAATACGAGTCTTTCTGCATCAACAGACCCCTGATTTTGGTTTTACTAGCCACCTACAAAACATCTAGTGTAATGTCCGAGGTAAAAGACTGGTTTTCAGTTCTTCTAGTTCCTTATTAATTTCTTCTACAACTTCCTCTATCGAGGAGATTTGGATTTAAAGACCAGGTCTGGAAGTTGATAGCTTTTTGGGGGTTTTCCAGAGGGATAATTTTTAGGGTTATCTTAGAATGGTCAGAAAAAAATTTAGGGCTGGCTGAGTACATGGTCTCTTTGTTTAGTAGGGCATCTGAGATCAGGAAAAATCAATCCTGGACCATGATTTATAACATGGGGAGTAGAATGTGTATTTACCACTAGGGTTACATTGACCCATCAAGTAAAAAGGATCAGATAGATTAAAGGCTATCATTAGATCATCCAAGGCCTGCGACACCTGAACATCATGTGACTTGTTTCTTCTCAAGCTATCCTTTAAAGGGTCAGTGATGGTGTTCCAGTCCCCCACATCACATAGTCCTGGTTAGGGAATTTTAATAGTAAGTTATAGATTTGTATGATAAATTTGTGTTGATTTGTACAAGGACCATATACATTTAGGAAGTATACAGGTCTACAGGATATAGAGTTTGTACAGCAAAAATAACACCACCTTCCCAAGTTGTCAGATCTGTAGTCAAGAATAGTCTCAGTGAATGTTTTTTTATAAATATAGCTACTCCTTTTGAATTAGGCTTACTAATAGAAGCAATAATTGAGGTTATCCAAGTTTTATCTCTATCTTTATTCCAATCATCATTTAGTAAGTGCGTTTCTTGTAGAGGAATATTTGCATGTGTTTGATAGAGTAAATGTAAAAATAGTTGCTTTATCTTCTTATCTTGTAGACCTTTGATGTTCCATGAGTCTATCTCACACATCTTCTACTTTTAAACTTGGTCCATAATATTATGAAAGTGAATCTTGGAAGTCCCTTCCTCACAACTCAGTTAAAGATATAAGTACAGAAGTTCAGTGTTTTTATATGTTCTATAGCACTAAAGTTTCTCAGAACTACTACTGTGCCTGACCACATTACTACTATGACTGAGAGAGAGTTTGACAAGAAAGTACAATGTCAGCTAACTTACTAATTTTTAAACTTGAGTTAATAAAACAGTAAACAAAAAACACTAACACTTCTATTAAAAACAACAATGCAGACTTCACTTGATTGACTGTGCAGTTGAACAGTGGTTTGTCAGGTCTTACATACATTTGTGTTATTCAGACAGGATTATATGCAAAGCACTCAAAGATTGCCTAAGGGAAAAACAGACTCACTTTACTTTCCCCTCTTCTTTTTTGTTCTGCACAGCCAAGTCAGCAGTTCTACATAAGCAAACAGTACAAACAGTATTAGATCACCAGCTAGATGTTTAAGAGCTAGTTTAAAGCTATTTATTAAGAGCAAGTCACATTTTACTGTATTTGACTTCATTTGCAGTTAGTAATTTGAGGGCCGTTAGTGATTTGCTGTTAGGTAAGTTTTCACAATGATCCTCATTAGGCAACTTCTTTAAAAACATACAGTTGCCTGTAACTGCATTCAGGTTAATAAAAGTCCCAGAGTTCTTCATTCTTTATTTTTCTTTTCTCCCAGTGCCGAAGACAAAAAGGAGATTTATTAATCCACAAGCCCATTTTGCCGAGAAGATGGGGAAAGGAAGTGAATCCATGTTAATTGCTATAACAAGAGAGGGACTACAGTCAGCTGCGACAGGTAGGACCAAAAAGACAGCCCTATGCATATCGAATTAACTGTTAAAATCCGTAGCTTACAATGTTGCAATGGAGCTCATGGCCTGCCGTTTGAAACCCCTACCATGTGGATTTGAAAAAAAACAGTACAAATCTGCAACGGAGGAAGGAAATGGCTCTGGAAAAAGCCATTTAGGACTTCTTTGTGCTGCGATCTGTGAGTTAAATGGGGAATTCAAGTCGATCTGTGGCTAGGTAAGCTACCTTTTTTCTTCTTGTTTTCCATTCTCAGCTTTCCCTTTTTTAAATTTTCGGGAGTTCCCCAAAGGCAGTTTTAGCTTCCAATGGAGTTTTAACAAAAAATGTCTGATCATTTTTAGAGAAGGCCAGAGTGCTAGGATATTTCATTTGAAATTTGACCTTTTTGGTAAGAAGGAAGTCACGAAAAGGTGCCAGCAGTTGTCTTGCTTGCTTAATTTGCATTGGTAGTTCCTGAACAAATGTGATTTTGTGTCCATTCCAGTGATTTTGTGTCCATGCTTTGCTGCATGTAAGATGTTTTAAACATGCTGGTAGTTTAGTAGGTTATGATAGACCCGCCGAGGATTGGTAGGGTTTTGTGATCTACGGAGAGCTCTATGTGTTTTCTGTATCACAATGTCTTTGACAGTGGATTGACTTTCCAGCAAGGCAATAAATATATTTTCTAAAGTATTTTGAAGTTGTGCTTGATTGTATGTTTCAGGAATTCGTCGTATGAGGATATTATTTCTACTGCTCCGAGTTGTGCTTGATCGTATGTTTCAGGAATTCCTCATATGAGGATATTATTTCTCCTGCTCCGAGCTTTGAGATCTTTAAGCTTTTGCTGCATGTCTTCTAAAACAGCATCTTTCTTTTATAGTTGTTTTGGAGATCCTCAGTTTTCATTTCATTTGCTGTTGATTTGATTTCAGCATGGTCTAACTGAGAAACAATTTGTTCCAATGAAGTTCTGAAGTTTGAGAGTTGGTCTGAAAAACTTTGAATGACAGTCTGTATAGGCATTAGAGCAGATTTCAGGTCATCTATGGTATAGGCCCCTTCTGCTTTTGTTTTAGAGGTACACTTACTTGCATCTTGCTGTTTTAATATTTGCTGCCATTTCGATAAATCTTCTTTTTCGGGTGAAGCTATTTTGGTTGTTTGTAATTCCATTTGTTCCAAGTCATTAGGTATGGTTTGATTTTAGCAAGATCACAGTTATTTATTATATGCACCTCTTACCACTAGTAAGGCTTGTATTCAAAATGCCATGTGCCTTTGGTATAGAAGTATCCAGGGTAAAGAAAAGTTAGTTTTTGTAGAGTAAAACTTGACTAGTTGAATGCTAATGTATCCAGATGGTTAGTTTCTTATATCAGGAACCTCATTAGGATAAGGTTGCAGGCTGATGCTTCCTGATTACGAAGATTCACATAGAGAGTTATGGAACTGTAGGGAGAGAGTGCTCACGGGCTGTCCACCATCTTGAAAGTCCAGGACTGAGAATAAAGGCTGATTTCAATCACTTTGCATACAATGTCATGTATCTATTGTCTTTACATACTCAGGCCAGCAGTGATATTCCCTTTGTATATAATACATGAATTTGTTAGTCATTCACTCTGCATATAATGTCATATGTATATATTGTATTTATACTTGGGCAGAGTCTGAAATAGGTCCAAATGGACGAGTGTTCTACTCCCGGTTAATACATTAAAAATAAACATTAAAAAAAAAATAAGGGAAGTATCAACTGAAACCATCATGGGTTTTAGTCAGGATTATCTAACTATTTCCATGTATCAGTTATTCACATTTGAATTCATTAAATAGCCTCAGCAGTTTTGTGCAGACTTTTAAACAATGAGCTGCTAACAAGCCTCATCCTATAGTCCAGTAAAGGATTCTGTCAAGTCTCTGTCTGACAGCTAAATGACTCTAGGTAAGACACCTAATTAGACAATGCCCCCGGTTTACTCCTATAAAGATACACTTGTGCCTTCTAAATATTTTAGAGACATTAGATAAACATCTACAATACATGATAGCATTTTTAATTTTTGCTACATAACTGTACATCAATACTGTAGCAAAGATATGGGTCTATGTGGCGATATGTTTGTTTTATCAGCCATCTTATTTATTTTCAGCTAAAGTATTTATTATAAATAATCATAGAAATAAAAATTATTTTTAGATATTTTTAGGTAAAAATAGTCTCCTATACCCCTAACTATCTCGCTATCCATGTGTCTCTCTATTTATGTCTGCTTTGTAATGCGTATGCTATTAATTATTTTTCTTTAACTTACTTACATTTGTATTGTCTTTTATTTAACTAAATTTCATTTTCTTATGTTGTTGCAACTTACTAAAATTCTTTGCTTTGCTTACCATGTGAATTGAACAATATATAATTCTCTACACTGCATATCATGTGAACTGAGCAATGTATTTGACAAGTGTATTTTTCAAATACATTCTATACCCTGCAGTTAGTTATTCCACAATTACAATGAGAATTCACTATGCATTTTAATTCTGGATTATGGTACCTTTTTAATCTATAATGAATCTGTTCTCTGCCTTTGGCTTGGAATATGGCAGAAAACAGTCTCTGTAACAGTTCACTTATTCATTTAGCTAATAAAGTCAGCAAAACCAGGATAACAACTTCTATGAATTGGGTTACATAGTATAACTTATATTTGTACAGGCTGCTTCTAGTTGTGACATTTGTGGAAGAGATTCCACTGATGGCACACAATAAAAATACATTTTTACACAAGTGTTTCCTACAGTTTAAGAAGCATTGCAAAATGTGGAATATATAAAATGTCATATCAGTCAAGTGAGGGAATAACTAGTATCTATTTAATAGAACGTTGTATTTATACAAGATGTAATAAATCATGATTAATTTGCACTATGACAAGTGCATACAAATACACTGATACAAATGTATACCTGTATCAGACACTAACTAAGACCTGACAATGCTAGTGTAAATGAAATGTACAGCATTATGTAGGTGTATCATTTATACAGTGGACAGCCGTTGACTGGCAATTAGCAGATGTGAATAAGGTATGTGGAAGATAATCCTGAAGGTTAAGGATATGAACTGTTAAGAAGCTGCTATCTGAAGTCTAGAGTTTGATTCCATTTGTCTATTGTGTGACTATGTCACTTAACCAGACAGTACACCCTGGTAAGGTCTGTATGGCTCAGTGTTCTACTCAGTTAACTAACACAAACAGATATATTTTAAAGTACCTTTCAATATAGTGTGTCATATCCAATATTCTTAGTTTAATTTCTTTTAGCTGCTTCAGTTACATATCACCTTAAAGATTCTGTGTACATGTCCAGTGGGAATGACAACAGTAAAGATCATGGTACTCCCTCAGGTACTTGCTTTTATTCATGTTGAGTGGGTATGACAATAGTAAAGATCAAGGTACTCCATCAGGTACTTGTTTTCATGTCGAATAAGACTAATAATATTAAAGATCATGGTACTCCATCAGGTACTTGTTTTCATGTCGAATAAGACTCATAATATTAAAGATCATGGTACTCCATCAGGTACTTGTTTTCATGTTGAATAAGACTAATAATATTAAAGATCATGGTAGTCCTTCAGGTACTTGTTTTCATGTCGAATAAGACTAATAATGTTAAAGATCATGGTACTCCATCAGGTACTTGTTTTCATGTCGAATAAGACTAATAATATTAAAGATCATGGTACTCCATCAGGTACTTGTTTTCATGTTGAATAAGACTAATAATATTAAAGATCATGGTAGTCCTTCAGGTACTTGTTTTCATGTTGCATGGGAATGATAATACTAAAGGTCATAGTACTCCCTCTAACATCTGTTTTCATTCATGTTGAGTGCCATAGTAGTCCTTCAGGTACTTGTTTTCATATCAAGTGGGTATGACAATACTAAAAATCATGGTATTCCCTGAGGTACTTGTTTTCATGCTGAATGAGAATGACAATAGTAACGATCATGGTACTCCTTCAGGTACTTGTTTTCATGTTGAGTGGGAATGACAGTAGTAGTGATCATGGTACTCTCTTAGGTATTTGTTTTCACGTCAAGTGAGAATGACAAGAGTAAAGATCATTGTACCCCATCAGATACTTGTCTTCATGTCAAGTGGGAATGACAACAGCAAAGATCATGGTACTTCTTCAGGTACTTGTTTTCATATCAAGTAGGTATGACAATACTAAAAATCATGGTACTCCCTCAGGTAATTGTTTTTATGTCAAGTGGGAATGACAATAGCAAAGATCATGGTACTCCCTCAGGTATTTATTTTCATGTCAAGTGAGAGTGATAATACTAAAGATCATGGTACTTCTTCAGGTACTTGTTTTCATATCAAGTAGGTATGACGATAGTAAAAATATGGTATTCCCTGAGGTACTTGTTTTCATGTTGAGTGAGAATGACAATAGTAACGTTCATGGTACTCCTTCAGGTACTTGTTTTCAAGCTGAGTGGGAATGACAATAGTAAAGATCTTGGTACTCCCTCATGTGTTTGTTTTTAAGCATTTTAGAACTGCAGTTCAGGCCTTGATGTGCAAAGTGACCACTCATTTTGAGCTCCTTGTTTTTACTAGAACCATTATTCTTGTTGTTGGCAGTGTTGACGTTTGAATTCAGTATGTGTTATGTTTTTAAATATGACTATCAGCACAGTGTTTTGTGATCTGTTCACTGCACATTTAATTTGATAACATAGATAAGCCAAAATCCACTTAAAAGTCTACCATTCTGTGATTTGAGTGCATGCAGGTCTGCATCTAACTTAAGTTGTCGACTGGCCACATCTTTGACAAACAAAACACTGAACACAAAATAATGAACAGCCAAAACATCACAACAGGCAGTAGTTGGCTGCTGAAGCTCATGGTACAGCAGGGAGTGGGGTTTTACTCTTTCCCAGCTGTAGTACAATCTCAGAGCTTGTATGTGTGTGTGTGTGTGTGTGTGTGTGTGTGTGTGTGTGTGTGTGTGTGTGTGTGTGTGTGTGTGTATATATATATATGTGTGTGTGTGTGTGTGTGTGTGTACTACCAAATCACGAATGCTTAAAATGCCAACACCCAAAATCCCGAGCCGACATAACCAAATGACAACAATACCGAAGAATCACAATACCGAAGCTTGGAATATCGCCAGCCCACAGTCTCGAAAACAGGACCCTGATGACTGCAACCAACACACATGTGCCACAGACAAGTTCCACTGTAAAATAAGCATAAACACCCCATGCCCTTGGAAGAAGAGTACATTATGGCATACACACCTAGTAAGTCCTTGTGACATTTCATAACAAACAGTACATTGAATAACGACATTCAAATCAATTAACCCCAAGTAAGTGTAATAGGCACCCAGTGTCTCCTGGTATGATGATACCAACAGTATTACATATTTAACAACCTTGCAATAGCTCTAACCAACTCCAAACATGTGTAAGCACTTTAATTATCCAGAACCTGTTGGAACTGATTGTGTCTCTGTACACGTTTCTTACGTTTAGGGGAAGGAGGGCAGCCTGTGATTAATCTTTCTTGCAGTCCGTCCACACGATTCTGTTCCTTAGCCAAAGCACCCATGAGCACCAGCAGATCAGTTGTTCGACATCCAATCAAACACTTCAGTTGGTGATGCCACACTTCAACTGAGTTCTGCGTCCGTGGAAGAAACAGGTGGTTTAACTCGCTAACATTTCTAAAAGGAATAGGGAATAACGGCAGAAACCTGGTAACTGCAGTTGAATGTGTGGAAAACTTCCTTAACCTCCCCAATACGTACCAGTCTGCAAAGTATTGTGCAATCTCCCTGCTGTCATGTGAGAATGTCTCCTTTAAGAGGCTGAAAGTTGGAATGACATCCGATTCACTTAGAAATGCTAGGGCAACCAATAATTTCACCGCCATTTGGATTTGAATTATACAGTTTACCTAAGCCTGCTTGCTGCACCTTCCTCCACACATTCTGACTGAAGTGAAACATGCAGCCCTTCGTCTTGATGTCAGCAAAGTTTAACCTAGTACTTTTTAGAGCCACTACTTCGAAATCACATAGTATGAACTGCAAACATAGTTGAAACTCATGCACAGACATCAGATAAAGCACACAATGCCACATCATGTTATATGCTCTTAATGACTTTTTAGACATTAAGCAGTACATTAACGGTACACATTTACTATAACCGCCGTACTTTACCATACCATGTATGATTATGTAGCCCAAGCAGGTATGACCCTGACCTTGAGCAGTATCCTACCTTCACCAAGAATGATGCCACAATACAGAGATAAGATGATCAGCTTTAACAATTGGCTTAAACTCTGGTGTCATTCAAAGGGGATCCAATGTCTGTCTGCCTGGGATGACATGCTGGACAAACCACGCTGCTTCGCAAGGGACGGCTTGCACTTGTCACCCCTGGGATTCCGGATTTTGGCAAAGGCGCTTGCCACCCCAAAGTGCCTTTTTTAGGCAAGGCTCAAATTCTAAACCTACCACCCTAGAACAAAACAAAGAAAAAAAACTAAGGGTAATGCTGCTCAATGCCAGAAGTCTCAACCTCAAGATGCACGCACTCGAGGCCCTTCTCAGTAAGGAGAACATCGATGTCTGTGCTGTGACAGAAACCTGGTTCAAGGCTCCTGAGAGCACCCCAGCACTATCAGGTTTTACCTCATATCATGCGTTCCGGCCCCAAAACCCGGACAATACCAAGAAAGGAGGAGGGGTATCCATATTCATCAAGGACACTCACACCTCAAGATTGGTGGCAACGCACGATGCATCGGAAACCATCCAGGTGCAATTAACCATAGGCAAGACTGCTCTACAATTTGTAGCATGTTACAGGCCACCCTCGCAAACTCAGGAACCTCATATGGCCTTCCTGAAAACACTGGAGGGGATAAATATATCTCCGAACACCATCATACTAGCTGACTTCAACTACCCTAATATAGACTGGGAACACTACTCAAGCCCAAACACCCTAGCCCAAAAATTCCTGGAATTCATAAACTCAAATGCCATGGAACAACTAGTCACCATCCCCAAAAGAGGAGAAAACATACTTGATCTCATCATCACGAACATGGGAGCACAATGTTCAACGCCAGAAGTATACCCCTCACTGGTGAGATCAGATCACAAACTAATCTCGCTGGAGGTCCTCATCCCGCCCCCACCCGAAATGAAAAGACCACAGTAAAGAACTTCTCGAAGGCCGACTTCACACTTCTAAAGACTAGTGTGGTCTCCTTTAAGGCCCCTGAGCCGGCAGTAAACATTACTCAAACAGCTGAATCACTCACAAATGCCTTCTACCAGCACCTGCAGGGCTGCATGGATCAGGCAATCCCAAGCAAAACAAAGACTCTTTGTACCAAAGGCAAGCGTCCAGTCTGGTGGACCCCAGCCATAAACAAACTCTACAACAAAAGGAGAAAGCTACTACAAGATAGAGCAAAATCCTTAAAAGGTAAGACACCGCTGATCACTATAAGCAAAAAGCTAAGAGCTCTCATAAAAACATCCAAAGCTAATTTTGAGAAAAAAATAGCTAAGGACTCTAAAGACAACCATAAGGCATTCTTTAGCTATGTCAGAAACCTAGGAGGAAACTCCCAGATATGCTCAGAATTAGTTCAAAATGATGTGAAGATTACTGATCCTACAGACATTGCCAACATACTGGCTGACAGGTTCAGTGCAAACCCCCTAAAGGAGAGATATCTATACCAAATGATTGTAGCCCTCCAAACATCTCTAACGCCCAGGTGAGAACTGCTCTCTCCAAGGCAAAGAACACAGCATCCATGGGACCTGATGGTGTCCCCGGCTGTGTGCTCCATGAACTCAACGAGGAATTAAACCCACAGTTAGGACAGCTGTTTAATCTTAGTCTCACCTCTGGATACGCTCAGGAGTGGCGCACAGCGACTGTGGTCCCACTCCACAAAGGCGGTGCCTCCACCGACCCTGGAAATTACCGTCCCATTAGCTTGACAAGCCTTATCTGCAAAGCCATGGAGAGGATCATAATGGATCTCATAAATAAAGACATAGGGAATTTGCAGACCTTGGATCCAACCCAGTTTGGCTTTGTCAAGGGCAGATCATGCCTTTTAAACTTGGTTGACTTTTTCGAAACAGTCACCAAGGCCATTGACGAGGGTAAGGCAGTCCATACAGCCTACCTAGACCTGGCGAAGGCTTTCGATACAATACCCCACTCGGGTATCATTGAAAAACTCATCAACTTAAATGTAAACCCATACATTACAAGATGGGTTGCAAACTGGCTGAGTGACAGAACCCACAGGGTCAGAGTTGCTGGCGCCATGTCAGACTCAAAGCCTGTCACAAGTGGTGTCCCACAGAGCTCAGTCCTGGGCCCACTCTTGTTTGGCATCTACTTTTCTGAAGTACAAGCAACCACAGGAGGGTTATGGCTGACAAAGTTTGCAGATGACTGCAAATTGGGCCAGAGTTGAAAACACATCCGACACAGATATCCTTCAGAAGGGTCTCACAGAAATGGATAACTGGTGCCAGAGCCATGGCCTAAAGTTAAATGCCAAGAAATGCATAGTCATACCCTTTGGGAAAAATAAGGTTACCCCTAGCTACCATATAGGTGGCAATCCCCTGATCACAGAAGAAGTTATCAGGGACCTGGGAACCCAGGTTGACAGTAGCCTTTCATTCGACACTCATATTGCTAAAGTAGTTAGGAAGACCTTCTACATTGCCCACCTTATCATGAAGGGATTCACATCTAGATCAAGGGAAGTCATAGTCTCCCTATACTCATCACTCATCAGACCAATGATCGAGTACAATGCCCCATTCGGAATGTATCTGACCCGACACTTGCAGCAGCTGGAGAGGCCACAAAAGTTCCTCACCAAAAGGATAAAGGGTCTCAAAAATCTGTCTTATGCTGCCCGACTGAAAGAACTCCAGCTATATTCAGCTGCTTACCGCTTGCTCAGAGGTGACCTATGCCTGACATACAAGGCCATGTCAAACCCAGATTTGATGAACATGCTTCATCTCAAAAAATCTAGATCCGTCAGAGCCACAAGGGCGGGAGACTTAAACCTCGACACGGTTATTAATAGGACGTGCTGGAGGGATAGATTCATCACCCAAAGACTCCCTATGCTATGGAACAAAATCCCGGTTTATGTGAGGCAGAGTACCTTGCTGGCTTTGTTCAAGAGGAATCTTGACCAATGGATGGGAGACCGCAGATACACCCCAGGGGTTACCTCAGTGTCACTGCTCGACAGAGGCACAGTAAAATAATGGGCATAGTTTCTCCAAACTAAAGGGGTGGCGTAAGCCACAAAACTATGGGCTAGGCTTATTAATGCCCTCGGGCAGATAGCCTAGTATGAACCTATGAACCTATGAACCTATACTATACAGTTGCCTGCATAGGACACCTTTGCAGAAGTATATACCATCCATCAACCAAATAGCGGCTACACTTAGGTCATGGAGGTTGTTGACTGTACTGAAGACCACTACAGTAAGGTGGGAAGTGGGGTCCACCATACACTTTTCAATAAATACTCCACTTTGCAATGGGAACATAGACATCTCCAGGGTTTCTAATGGAAGGTCAGGGATGTGTGTTTCACTGACATATTTACTTCTTGCCCTTCTAATTTGTTGTAGCAGAGATTTTTTATTTGGCAAACTTGGCACACAATCCAGGGATGTGGATGCCATCACATCCTCCACAAGCATACAAGGTGTATCTCTAGACATTGACACTTTCTCCTTTAGTGCACCACAAACTGTATATCTCTCAACCTCGAATGGGTCTCCTACATGGCTGTGGGGGATACTCTTTATTAGTTCTTCACCTTTGGATAATGAGAGTGTAACTGTCCTACCCTTACATTTACCACTTCATTTTAATTTAAAACACCATTATCATAGGGTATGAGATTTCTTTTCCAGGTGATACACATAGCCGTCAATGACCAGTACCTCCTTACATTTCTGAGATTGCAGCCTGCTATACAGTTTCCCGATTTCCCCATGCACACTATAGCAGTCGTCAGACATGTTTGTTGCTATTACGCATTGTACAACCTGCTGTAGTGTTACTTCACCTTTTGTAGCTTTCTGCTCATGTCTACAGGTTACGGAAGTGCATAGCTGCCATCCGACCACATCAGTATTCTGAACTTCGGTATTCTGCATAATCGGTATTGTAGTCTTTCGGTCATGTCGGCTCGGGATTTCGGGCGTCGGTATTTTAAGCATTCTTGATTTGGTAGGGATCCCGTATATATATATATACATATATATATATATATATATATATATATATATATATATATATATATATATATATATATATATATATATATATATATATATATAATTTGTAGGTGATGTGGGGGTGTGGGGAGCTTGCCCCTGTAAAATAAAAGTGTTTTTTTTTTTTCATTTGTGTTTTCAATGTTCTGGCTGCTTGATGTTTTGTGCTTGATAGTTTGTGTGTTGACTATGTGGCCAGTTGAAAATTTGGGTTCCTATTAGGTAATCGAACTTCCAGAAGGTCAAACACCAGAAGTTCGAACCTGGAAGTTCAAAAGTTGAAAATGTCGAAGCCGCGGAAGTCCAAATTCTTTCCCAGGGATAGAATTTGGTTGGACATTTCTGCGGCTTCGACATTATCAAACTGTGTTGCGAAAGTTACGGAATGGGTTAAGGTAAGTGTGCGATTGTGACGGACATTGGAGTTAGGGTGCAGGTAGGGTAAGTGTGCGATAGTGACGGACTTTAAGGTGTGGATAACGTAAGTGTGCGACAGTGACGGACTTTAGGGTTAGGGTGCAGGTAAGGTAAGTGTGTGATAGTGATGGACTTTAGGGTTAGGGTGTGGGTAAGGTAAGTGTGATAGCAAAAGAAAAAATAAGCTGACTTTAGGAACACAGAACCACTATTTATTACTGTGAGCACTTTCGTAAGGGTAAATACTCCAACTTCTTCAGACAAATTCTAGGACAAAAGAACACACTTTATATAGTGTAATAAACAATAAACCAATTGAACAATCAGTCAATCGAATAAGCTCTGAGCCCAATCAGCATTAATCATTTTAAACCAAGTCATAGAACCATGACATCATAAACAAATTAAATTCAATAAAAGAAATACATTGACATTGTTACTAAAGGACCACTTATGTAAAAATTCCATTATAAAATATTGTTCATACATAAAAGATTGCATATCATTATGAAACCTAAACTATCTAACATGGTCCAACCAAGGCATGAATAAGTAAATACAAAGGGCACTAGGCAGGGACTAGTCGTCCCTAGTGGATATACCAACATAAAACATTGTATGCTAAATACAGAATATATTTAAAAATAAATATACAGAATATTTGTATGTAAAAATATATTATTATGTGTGGACTATAATAATAGAAATAATTAATGTGTGTAAATATGGACAAGTAGGCAAATTCCCAAAAGTTGCTTATTGTTAACTACCTGGTGAGGGCTTTTAATTTAAGCAAACATTTGATGGATACAAATTCATTTAAACCTGGTGGAATATAGGCTGATGTGCAAATTTGCCACCACAATTTGCACTCCTCAAGCTTCAAATCCCATGGGCCACCTCTTATATTGCGTTCAAGTTGTTGTAATACTACAAAAGAAAATTTATGATCAGGGTGCCTCATGATGTGTTTGGCCAGGGCATTGGTAGCTAAATTCAATTGATGGGAAGTTCAACTGTGACACTCAGGGGGTAGTCTCATCATCATCTTCTTTCGGCTGTTCCCGTTAGGGGTCGCCACAGCATATCACCTGTTTCCATTTCTTTCTGTCCTCTGCATCTTGCTCTATCACACCAACCACCTACATGTCCTCTCTCACCACATCCATAAACCTTATCTTAGGCTTTCCTCTTTTCCTGTTACCTGGTAGCTTCATCATTAGCATCTTTTTCCCAATATACTCAGCATCCCTCCTCATCACATGTCCAAACCAACGTAATCTTGCCTCTCTGGCTTTGTCTCCAAACCTTCCAACCTGGGCTGACCCACTAATATACTTACTCCTAATCCTGTCCACCCTCGTCACACCCAGTGCAAATCTTAACATCTTTAACTCTGCCACATCCAGCTCAAACTCCTGCCTTTTTGTCAATGCCACTGTCTCCAACCCATATAACATAGCTGGTCTCACTACCCTCTTGTAGACCTCCCCTTTCATTCTTACAGGTACTCGTCTGTCACAAATCACTCCTGACACTCTTCTCCACCCACTCCATCCTGCCTGTACTCTCTTCTTCACCTCTCTTCCACACTCACCGTTACTCTGAACTATTGACCCCAAGAATTTAAACTCATCCACCTTCGCCACCTCTACTCCCTGCATCCTCACCATTCCTCTATCCTCCCTGTTATTCACACACATATATTCTGTCTTAGTCCTGCTGACCTTCATTCCTCTTCTCTCTAGGGCATATCTCCATCTTTCCAGGGTGTCCTCCACCTGTTCCCTACTCTCACTACAGATCACAATGTCATCTGCAAACATCATAGTCCATGGGGACTCCTGTCTGATCTCGTCTGTCAACCTGTCCATCACCTTTGCAAATAAGAAAGGCCTCAGAGCTGATCCTTGATGTAACCCCACCTCCACCTTAAACACATCCATCACTCCCACCGCAGACCTCACCGCTGTCACACTACCCTCATACATATCCTGTACCACTCTTACATACTTATCTGACACTCCTGACTTCCTCATACAATACCACAACTCCTCTCTAGGAACCCTGTCATATGCTTTCTCTAAGTCTACAAAAACACAATGCAACTCCTTCTGACATTCTCTGTACTTCTCCATTAACACTCTCAGAGCAAACATCGTATCCGTAGTGCTCTTTCCCATGAAACCATACTGCTGTTCACTAATCATCACGTCCCTTCTTAACCTAGCTTCCACTACTCTTTCCCATAATTTCATGCTGCGACTGATCAATTTAATCCCTCTGTAGTTACTACAGCACTGCACATCACCCTTATTCTTAAAAATCGGTACCAAAACACTTTTTCTCCATTCCTCAGGCATTCTCTCACTTTCTAAGATTTCATTAAACAATCTGGTTAAAAACTCCACTGCCATTTCACCTAAACACCTCCATGCTTCCACAGGTATGTCATCTGGGCCAACAGCCTTTCCATTCTTCATTGTCTTCATAGCTATCCTTACTTCCTCCTTGCTAATCCATTGTACTTCATGATTCACTATCCCTACATCATCCAACCTTCTCTCTCTCTCTTATTCTCTTCATTCATCAACCCCTCAAAGTACTCTTTCCATCTGCTCAACACACTCTCCTCGCTTGTGAGTATGTTTCTCTCATTATCCTTTATCACCTTTACCTGCTGCACATCTTTCCTAGCTCAGTCCCTCTGTCTAGCCAATTGGTACAGGTCCTTTTCTCCCTCCTTAGTGTCCAACCTTTTATACAACTCTTCATATGCCTTATCCTTAGCCTTCACCACCTTTCTCTTTGCCATGCACCTCATCTCCTTATATTCCTGTCTACTTTCTTCATCTCTCTGACAGTCCCACTTCTTCTTTGCCAACCTCTTTGCCGGTATACTCTTCTGTACTTCCACATTCAACCACCATGTCTCCTTGTTGTCCTTCCTCTGTCCCAATGTGATACCAAACACCTTTCTAGCCATCTCCCTTACTAGCTCTGCTGTAGTTGCCCAGCTATTTGGCAACTCTTCACTGCCACCCATTGCCTGTCTTAACTCATCCCTGAACTCCATCTCACAATTACCCTTTTTCAATTTCCACCATTTGATCCTTGGTGCTGCCCTCACACTCCTCCTCCTCTTTTTGATCACCAACGTCATCCTACAAACCACCATCCTATGCTGCCTAACTACACTTTCTCTGGTCACCACTTTACAGTCTCCAATCTCCTTCAAACTGGCCCTCCTACATAAGATACAATCCACCTGTGTGCATCTTCCTGCACTCTTGTATGTCACCCTATGCTCCTCCCTCTTGTTAAAATACGTATTCACCACAGCCATGTCCATCCTTTTAGCAAAATACACTACCATCTGACCTTCTGCATTCCTTTGTTTAACACCATACCTACCCATCACTTCCTCATCCCCTCTGTTCCCTTCACCAACATGCCCATTGAAATCTGCTCCAATCACCACTCTCTCACCCTTAGGTACAGTCATCACCACTTCATCCAATTCACTCCAATTTTTTTCTTTCTCATCCATTGCACACCCAACTTGTGGAGCATATGCACTAACAACATTCATCATTACACCATCAATTTCCAGCTTCATAAACATCACTCTATCCAACACTCTTTTCACCTCCAAAACACCCTTCACATACTGTTCCTTCAGAATAACTCCTACACCATTTCTCCTCCCATCCACACCATGATAAAACAATTTGAACCCACCTCCGATACACCTAGCCTTACTCCCCATCCATCTGGTCTCTTGCACACACAATATATCCACCTTCCTTCTGTCCATCATATTGGCTAGCTCTTTCCCTATACCAGTCATACTGCCAACATTCAAAGTTCCGACCCTCACTACCACAGTCCTAGCCTTTCTTCTCTCGTCCTGCCTTTGGCCATGCCTTCCATCTCTTCTCCTCCTTCTACACTGCTTTATGTGAAGTTTGTGATACATACTACATCGGTAAATCTGAGAGGAAAATCAAACAAAGAGTGTATGAACACCTCTATAGTATCCACAAGAATTTAGCTGCCAATGCCCTGGCCAAACACATCATGGGGCCCCCACATCATAAATTTTCTTTTGTAGTATTACAACTTGAACACAATATAAGAGGTGGCCCATGGGAATTGAAGCTTGAGGAGTGCGAATTGTGGTGACAAATTCACACATCAGCCTATATTCCACCAGGTTTAAATGAATTTGTCTCCATCAAATGTTTGCTTAAATTAAAAGCTCTCACCAGGTAGGTAACACTAAGCAACTTTTGGAAATTTGCCTACTTGTCCAGATTTACGCATATTAATTATTTCTATTATTATAGTCCAGACATAATAATGAGAGTCTTTATGTTTATATATTTACAAAAAGGTCAAGGTTCTTGCAGTAATTATCAACCTATTAGTTTGTTGTATATATATATAATTTTTAAATATATGTTTTACATACATATATTCTGTATATTTATTTTTAAATATATTCTGTATTTAGCATACAATGTTTTATGTTGGTATATCCACTAGGGATGACTAGTCCCTGTCTAGTGCCCTTTGTATTTATTTATTCATGCCTTGGTTGGACCGTGTTAGATAGTTTAGGTTTCGTAATGATATGCGATCCTTTATGTATGAACAATATTTTATAATGGAGTTTTTCATAAGTGGTCCTTTAGTAACAATGTCGATGTATTTCTTTTATTGAATTTAATTTGTTTATGATGTCATGGTTCTACGAATTGGTTTAAAATGATTAACGCTGATTGGGCTCAGAGCCTATTCGACTGAATGATTGTTTGATTGGTTTATTGTGTATTACACTATTTAAAGTGTGTCCTTTTGTCCTAGAATTTGTCTGAAGAAGTTGGAGTACTAACTCTTACGAAAGCTCTCACAGTAATAAATAGCGGTTTTGTGTTCCTGAAGCCGGCACGTTTTTTCTTTTTTTACTTTTACTAAGTTTTTTCATGTGAGAAGTGTGAAGTGTGTGATAATGATGGACTTTAGGGTTAGGGTGTGAGTAAGGTAAGTGTGTGGTAGTGACGGACCTTAGGGTTAGGGTTTGGGTTAAGGTTAGTGCATAGATAGTTGTGTATGTGAGGTTTAGTGTAGGTTTATAAGGTTTTTGGTGTGCTTGTGTTGTGTGTGTGTTTTTCAGAACAGCAAATTTTTTCCCTGGGAAAAAAAATTTGTGGTTCTGATGTTTTGATGTAATCACATTTCAATCTTCCACGTGAAAAGTTTGTTTTAGCGACTCTACTGTGGCCCTCAGAGATGTGCTTCTTTCAATTATGTTACCCATATACTTCATTATGGAAAATCACATCAGCATTGCTGTTTCTGTTTGTGCATGCCTATTTTGCTACAATTATAAATACATATTAGTAAGCAAAATGATCCCTCCAGACAATCCTGTCTGATTGTATATACTTAAATATTTTCTATTGTGATTAAAGAAAAAAGGAATTTTCCACTCTTCAAGGTGCTTGAATACATCAACAATGACATAGAATTCTTGCAATGTACTAAAAACATGCGTTGCTGAGAAAATACAGTCTGTTGCTCCTTCTGTTTTCCTATCTTAGTCTCAGATGGTGAGATGATAGTGAAGGTCATACATGTACTTATGCATGTGGATCCTGAGTCACAATTACATCTCTCATTGAAGTCTATTCATTCATTTTTTTACCTGTGCACATTTAGTGTTCCTTTAGTTCAGACAGACAGCATTTAAGCTATATTTATCTACGCGGAGCACATTATCTTTCAAAGAGCTACTATATTTTGTCAAAAGGTCTCCTCCTTATCTGAAGCATGAGAACTCATGCTTTTCACAAATGCTGGCATTAAGGCTTGGAAGCAGAGGAAGCCTGCTGCTTTCAAAGGTCACATTCTACTGAAATCACTTGTATATTTATTGAAAGTTGTTTTCTGTGGTAGTGTATAATAAACAAACTAATTCAGCCACAAGAAGCAGTTACAAATAACCAGTAGAGTAACTCAATAATTATTACATTAATAATAACCAACTGAAAAGAGGTAGAACAATAGTAGATTAAATAGCTACTTGGTCTGTTGTATGAAAGGTAATGAAGCAGAAATCGGTATCATACCTCATTAAACGTGCTGAACCACATATTTAAATATCACATTTTATGCACTGTGGTTTGGAAGACTTAGTACAAAATTACAGATTCATTGTTATTACTATTTTATTATGCACAGTGTGTATAAAAATTTAAAACCTGTCAAAACAGGGGATTGGCAAGAGAATACAAGCTTGGAAGAAATTTGTCAACTAATTGGACTTTGGCAGAAACAATGAGCAAGACATACCTCTCAACTTGGAAACATCAAAAATCTGGACAAAGAGCCATGAAAAAGTAGGTGCAACTGGCCAAAAAGTGGACACTGATTAACATAAAATTTGCATGCATAATCATGTAACCCCACCCACTCGAATGGAATTGTGGGATACCAACATGAATATTTAAGTCACTAAATAATAATAAATAGCTGCAGACATTTGAATTTCAGACTTCATATCCCTCAGAAAATACATAATAATGCAAGTAAAACCTGTTATTATAGCAACTATCTGAGTTTATAGGAGCAGTATTTAAAATCTGTTCCTATTTTTGGGCCATTGTCCAACCATTATTTTTGGCTTTAAGATTGAGAGGTATGGCTGTAAGCAGTACCTTAGAAATGGAAAATATTAAATACAGTCTCTTAGCAGTATTTCAGACAGATGTCAGACTTTATAACTGGGTATTTACTTTTCTTTTTTAGCTGCCTGCTCTTAACAGTTTAATGTTCTCACTGCTGACTCACTCACATCCACCTATTCACTCACAGAGTCTGTTGCCAAATCATTCATTCACTCTGTCTCATTTTATCAACCAATCAAATAAACAAGGATGCTGCTTTTGGAGAGAAATGTAACAACACTTTATATAAATATTTAGCCAACAAAATCAAAGACAACAATACTGGCAGAGCAGTTGTTCCAAACAGTATTTGCCAAAAAAAAAAAAAAAAAGACCAGAGTTAACATACATCTCATAGGTCAATGGTAGACTTGAGCACAAGGAAAAACAGAAATGTAATTAGGATATCATGGGGCATGCAGGAGGAAAACAGCCTTTGGATGTGCTGGTGGAGGAAAGAAAGAAAACATCAAATCATTGTGGTATGAAAGTAATTTGCTTCATCTAATCCATCTTTCTCTCCCTACTTCTCTCTCCATCCTACTTCCTCTCTTTACCTTTCTATCTATACCTCTTTATACTCCTCCTCTTCATCTTTCCTCCTTATGGCTACAAATCTCTTTCAAACAAGTATTTGTCTCTTTATTTTTCCTCTCTCACTTTTCGCTGCTTCTCTCTCCTAAATCTTTAATCTCTCTTCTTGGTATTAAAACATGTTAGTATGTTCATCATGATGTTACTTATTCCCTAGAAAGTCAACTTCCTCTTCTTTCTTTTGATAACTTTCTTTCTTTTCTCTTGCCCTGCTCTTACTCTTACTATTCTTGTTTTAGAAATAGGTAATAATGTGTATTATGATATTTGTGCTTAAAATGTATTTCCTTTTGTTTAAATGTGGAGCTTTTCTCCCCGGGCCTCTGCTGAAAATGGAAATATATCCAGTTGGACTAGCCCGGTCAACAAATGTAAAATAAATAAAATAAAATAAATAAACTGACTTCAGACAAGGATGATATTCCAGCAGATAATCCTGTAAAAGTTACCACGCACTGAAAAATTGGTGAAGTATCAGTCACTTCATTTTAAGACCTTTATGGGATCTAATGTTAAACATTTAACTTTAATTATTTTGCAGGAATGTCTTAAAATGAAGTAAGTTACACATTTTTTACTTTGTGGCCATAAAGCTTCAGTAGCTGATAAGCTGTGTTGTGACGATTCCCTAAGGACAGTTGTTTTAGCAGATTTGAAGAAGATCTATTCAGATAGCATACAGCATTGTACAGCCAAAGGGATGATGCAATGTACCCTGATAGTAATATTTGCTACCTAAGTTACAAATGCTGTTTTGGTTTCATCCTTTGGCTTACAATAGCTACATGATGGGGACCATAGCAACATACTGCTCATCCTCTTAGTTCAAGAAATCTAGAAAGCCATACAGCTAAGAGAAAAGGCATCTCAAATACTTTGCTTTGTTTGTGAACTGTAATTTCTTTATATGGTCTAGATAGCAAATTTCTCACATACTCCCGAAATACTAATTCTGCTTTTCAAATGAGTGTATATAATACTGTCTTACGCTAACTCTTTTTGAGTCTGCTGCTACAAAAACCCAGTTCCACATTACTTTTAAGTAAGGTGCTTGTTCTTGGATACCTCTTTAATTCAACTTTTAATCTCTTCCAAAAATTTCAGCACACAGTTAATCCTCAAACTCATCAGTGCAAGCCTTGGGATATTTTGACATTTCAATTAGCCCACGTGATACTTATTCTGTAGTTGTTCCAACTACCCACCACATCATAGTGTGGCTCTCCTATTAGTGACATCATGGAGAAGCATTGTTCTATGGCTCTCTAGAACAGGCTGCTATTGAAACCTTGGTCTCCATAACCCACAACAAAATATATTTTAATGTCTGGCATTTAAATAAATAGTTGCGTTATGTCAAAGCAAGCTAAGTCATCCTGGAGGAGACAAAGTTACTTACTCCAGATGAATCCCATACTTCTATGTACATATGGCATCAGGTTCACTTTAAGAGCATTTATAGCTCTAATAATGCAGGAGACTACCCTGCCAAGGAGTATCTTGATACTAAACAGTGAAGCAGACACTTTAATTAATACCTGTATGCAAAATATATACTAAAACAACAATATTTGTCTTTCAGAAACCATTCTCTGACCAGCATAGCAAGCATCAATAGTTTAATATTCATGGCTAGCCAACCCCTGAAAAGAGTTCCAAGAGCAATCATTACAAAACATAACATTTGCCTCCGCACCATTATTTATCACAACACTGCCGATGAAGTACACATCCCGTGAGGTGTGTGATTCCACTTAGTCCCCAAATCACTGGCATCTGACAGGTGACAGTCACCTGAACAACCCAGTTATGCAGACAGGCTCAAGCTATGGGCTACTTATTTCAGATTATTCTAGTTGTTCTTTGTTGGTGTCATTGCAAAACTTCATTCAGAATGGTGAAACTGTGGTATGTGAAGTGAAATCAAATCTTAGGATTAAATTTGATGGTGAAACTATACAAGGTCGAGCCGCTGGAGATACATTTTTTCATCCTGATTCTGAGTCTAGGTCTGGGATTCCTGGGAGTGTAGATGCTGGGCAGACCAGACTCTGCTCTGCTGCACTGCACTGCAGAAAATACTTTCTTCTTCTTGGGCTTGGCTGGCAGAAGTTAACTTAAATCTTAAAACTAACAGCTCCTCTACTGGCTGGTCACTGCTGCTGCCTGTTATGCTGCCCGATCGCCTTCTCGTCCCTGCTATTTGAATGTATAAAGATATGTAGTAAAAAGGTAAACACAGACACAGTCTGAGCCCTCAGTCTAATTCTGACAGGCTTGCATTCTGCTTCAAGAAGCTGACATCATTTCACATGCCCCTGCATGTGATGACGTCAGCAACAACTTCAACTTTAAAAAAATTATTGGGAAGTGAAGGGGCCATTCAGGATTTTATGGCTCTCCATTATTTTGTCCTCAAAACTAGAAAATTCCAAGGAATTTGGTATGATTGAGAGGTATGGAGCAAGATGCTTTAATAGATTACTAATTGTGGAATTTAAATTCATCAAGTGATGGGCATGAATGGATGTCTGCTGAAAATGGTGAAGGTGTCTCACAGGTTTGGATCTAAGATAAAAAAAGGCTTGTTCTGAAGTTGTGAATGAGTTGACTGATAGATGAAAAAATTATTTATTTATTTGACATTTCTTTACTGGGAAAGTCTGACTGGCGTCCTAGGATTCCCATTTTTAGCAGAGGCTTGGGGAGAAAAGCTCCAAGATACACAGTAATTAATAATAATTTACAATAAAATTCTTAGGCGAATAACATATACATGTCAAAAAATTACAATGGAAGGGATAAGGCAGACATTCACAAAGGCAACAAAAGTAAGAACTCCACTACAATCCTGATTAACTACCTGAATAGGAAAAAAGTAGTACAGGCAGCACAAGGGGAAGCACAGGAGCAGACGAGAGCATGAAAAAGGGAATCTGTGTGTGGGACAAGAGTAGCAGACATGGGAAGAGAGGAGAGATGTCAGGGGAAACAGAGGTGCAGTCAACATGCAAGTATAAATAAAAACAGAAGTAAGAGGGAGCAAATACAGGGGAAGCATAAGTGAGGGGCAGAGGTTGTTGAGGAGGTAGTCAGAGGCATAAAAGTTGTTGGAAGGCAGCCAAGGCAGAGGGATATACAACTAAGTGTGCATAGCACAGGAACAGATCCATGCTCTGCTTAAGAATTATTTCTGTGTATATTTATATGAGAGGGAGTTAAAAGTTATTTCTAATATTTGTTGGAAGATCTTTCATGACTTTGGCGATGTGATGGGTGTAGAGACATTTTCAGCATTGTTATTGGGCTTATGAACTGACAGAAGTTGATTGTCTTTGGATCTTAGAGATGTAGGGAGAAGGTAGCTAGAAAAAATGGAGGTTAGAACAGGGCAGGTAGTGGTTTTATATATAATATGGGCTGTTAATAGTTGTATAAAGAAGAGACATTATGGTAGCTCTAGCCATCCTAATGATCGGACAGAGGTGCACTGGTGAGTAAAATTGGGAGAAAATGTGACACATTTTGCAATTTTATTGCAGCAAGCTTCAAGTGGAGATCTGGAGACTGGCAAGGATATTAGTGCCATATAGTAGGGAAGGTAATCAGTTTGTGTTAGCAAGAGTGATTCTGGTGGATCAGTTAAGAAAAGGAGAATGTAGAGCATGCCTAATTTTTGGTGTTTTTTTTTTATGTTCCTTTGGATATGGAGAACAAACTTTAAGTTTTCATTGATGATTACACCTAGCAGTTTAGTGTAAGGGACTGCTTCAATTAGAGTGTTATTTAAGAAATTAATTTTATTTTGAAATGTAGTTTATTTACTATTTGCCCTTTTGGGAGAAAAGGTGTGAGTTTTATTTTATTGAGATTAAGTAGCAATTGGGAGTTTTTTAACCAGAGTTCGATAGATGAAAAAGTTTTTTGGGTGTTGAGTTGCAGGTCAATTAGGTTATTTGATGATAAAATAATAGCTGAGTCATCAGCATATTGGATTAATTTGGATTTCTTAGTGGATAAATGAAGATTACTTGTAAAGATGTTGAACCCAGTTGCAAATGCACGAGTGTCAAGAAAAACAATCTAAATGTTGGTTTAATGGTAACTACAATAACTACTGACCAATTGATTGGGGGGATTACAGGGACGGATGAGATTACAGGAATGATGCCACAGCAAAAAGGGATTATTAGGAGTAAATAAAAGTGGAGACCAGAGAATACTACAAGGAATAAGGTTGGCTAAGGGAAAAATAATTAACTTGAAAATAGTACAATGGGATAGAAATCTACGATGCAGAATAATAGTAGGAAGAGAAGAGAAAAATGTGCCGGAGAGCCAGATAGCAGTATTAACAGGTAATATGGATTATACAGCAACTGCAAGACATACAGCAGTAGGTTGTAGGCAGAAGCTGAACACAGGGGTCCGAGTAAATAGGAGAAGCCTGTTCGCTTTTGGGCAATGGTCTGTTGCAGCTGTTGGGTCAGGGTGGTGGAAGCAAGATTCTACCCAAGAGAAAAGAATGAGAGCTAGCATTAATGGGTAAATTATGGTGGTAAGGAAAAGAAAAAAAGTAGCCAGGAAATACTGCAGAAGCTATAAGAAAACACAGAAGGGCCAACAACAAGCCTAATAGCTCTTGGCCAGGGAAGAGAGGAAATGCAGAGAGTAGAGTCAGTTATGATAGTAAAACAGTAGCAGACATGGATGAGAGACAGTAATAATATAAGTTGAATACTGCAACAGTTATAACATGAGGACTACAGAGAAAAAATGAGTACTATGGCATCACTGGCAAGGTTCTGGTTCATACACTGAGGGTTCAGTCTTAAGTTTCAGTCAGTGCCTGTGTGGAGTTCGCATGTTCTCACCATATCTGCATGGCTCTTCTCTGGGTACCCTGGTTTTTTTCTACCTCACAAAAAATACTGACTAATTTACTCCTGCCCTTGTAACCTGGGTCACAGCTGTAAAGATTCTATGAACCATTCCATTAACCTGGTTAAGAAATGATAAATGAAATGAAAGGTAAATGGATGAGATGTATTTTACTTGCTAATGTTCAGCTGCTTATAGCTTACTTGATTACAGCTGAGCACACACATGCAACAGCTCTAAATATGCTTTCTGTGAGTTGGTACAGCCTTGGCAACAGTGCATTTAGAGATCAGTGGTGCTGCTGCAGAACCTAAATCTTGCAGTTGCAGACAAGACCCCTACGATTCACTTTTTAACTTGCTGATTATCACAAGAAGAACCAATTTAAAGTGATCAGCACCAAGGTACTTAAACCCAAACAGACAGTACTCAAGTTAGTTTGTAAGTCCAAGTAGTTTCTGGGCTATTAAGCTTTAATTTGAGTTGTTGGCAAGTACATTTCTTCATAATTTTATAAATTATTCTTCCAAACAACTTCTGCAGTTCTAAACAAAGCCAAATTCAATTAATGTTAATAATAAATCAAGGGCCTAATTCAGTGGGGATGTATTTCATTTGAGTGGCATGGAGTTTGTGTGCCCTCCCTCTGTGCATATTTTCTATCAGTACAGCAATTTCATTCTACCTTTGAAAATGGTGGCTGGTAATTAACTACCAGACTATCCATCTGGAGGATTATAGTCTGATTTATGATCATAGCCAACTTGTTATATGTTTGAGACATGAACATCAAGAAATTCGTCAAAAGGGTGAATCATGAGCTGTGAATCTTGGCATAATAAGTTGCTTATGACTAGAGACATCTAATTGTAATTCTTAATATAGGGTATGAAGATATAGTTGCCCTGGTGTGCTACTTCACAGAGAAACAAAATGTAAGACAGCGAAGTGTATTATAGCCACGAATGTTGTGACACTCAAAACTGCTTCACAGATGGAGGCCAAAAGTGAAATATCTTTGATCTGGTAACAGCTTTAAAAGCTATAATACACTTGCATGGCCACCCACCAAAAAGTAGTGCATCAGCAGAAGTGTTTTATAGTTTTTAAAGCTGCTTTAGCTTCTTGATGAAATTCTGTGGTGGCCATGTTTATGCTCTGGTAGATATTTAGTTGCCAAGGAGCTGCTTAAATGTTGTCTTTTTCACAAATCTTGAGTATAACTGCAGTTCTTGCATTATATATGTAACTGCAGTTCTCAGTGCATTTTATATATATATATATATATATATATATATATATATAAAAACACACACACACACACACACACACACACACACATATATATATATATATATATATATATATATATATATATTTTACATATTTACATATTTGTATATTTATATAAATAGATGTATATTATTGGTGGTGCTGCGGTGGCGTTGTCGCCTCACAGTAAGATGCTGTCCGGTTCGATTCTCAGCTAGAGCATCCTCTGCATGGAGACATGCGTGAATGGGCGTACCTTCGTTGAAGGTTGTGCGTCAGGCCTGGCAAGCCGGTACGTAAAAAATCAACTGCCAATCATTAGCGAACCGGAGTTCCGCTGTGGCGACCCCTAACCGGGAAAAGCCGAAAGACACAAACAAACAAACTTGATCCTGTGTCTCATGGATTATACAGCTTTACATTTGACCACTTTATTTACCTGGTCAGCAAATGACAATTACAAAGAAATGCTTTAAAAATGTATACATGGTTTAAAAACAAATCATCTGCAACTTTAAAGTACAATTGTCTTTCAGCAGAAAGACCTTGGCAGAATTTTAAATTTCCAAAACCTCTTCAAATCTTATGATAAATACTTTGCAACAATCTTATAAATACTTATTTAATCCGTTTATTTCATAATTTGAGAAACTGGGCAAGGCATTCAATATGCAATTGCTTAATTTCAGCTTTAAACTAAAAGTGTTGTGTTGTTTTTATCACTTTTTGTTCACATTTTCGTAGTCTACATGTGTGAGACATTATGGGGGTTAGTATTATACTGAAGTGCTCCATGCATAGACTGGTCATAGCTCATACCCTAGCTTCAGATCTATTATATCAAACTATACATATATATATATATATATATATATATATATATATATATATATATATACACACACACACGCACACACACACACACACACACACACACACACACACACACACACACACACACACACACACACACACACACACACACACACACACAGTGGGTATAAAAAGTTTGCACACCCCTGTTAAAATGCCAGGTTTTTGTGATATAAAAAATTAGACCACAATAATTAATTTCAAAACTTTTCCCACCTTTAATGTGACCTATAACCTGTACAATTTAATTGAAAAACAAACAAATCTGTTAAGGGAAAAAATATATAAAAAAAAAAAAAAGTACAATAAGCTGGTTGCATTAAACTAATAGTTCGCTGAAGCACCTTTTGATTTAATTACAGCATTCAGTCTTCTTGGGTAGGAGTCTATCAGCATGGCACATCTTGACTTGGCAATGTTTGCCCACTCTTCCTTGCAAAAACACTCCAAATCTGTCAGATTGCAAGGGCATCTCTGGTGCGCAGCCCTCTTTAGGTCACCCCACAGATTTTCTGTTGCATTTAGGTCTAGGCTCTGACTGGGCCATTCCAAAAATTAAATTTTTTTCTGGTGAAGACATTCTTTTGTTGATTTGGATGTATGCTTGTGGTCATTGTCATGTTGAAAGGTGAAATTTCTCTTCATCTTCAGCTTTCGAGCAGACACCTTTTGGGCCAAAAGTGACAGGTATTTGGAACTGTTCATAATTCCCTCCACCTTGACTAAAGCTCCAGTTCCAGCTGAAGAAAAGCAACCCCAAAGCATGATACTGCCACCACCATGCTTCACTGTGGGAATGGTGTTCTTTTGGTGATGCAAAGTGCTGTTTTTGCACCAAACGTACCTTTTGGAATTGTGGCCAAAAAGTTCAACCTTAGTCTCACCAGACCATAAAACATTTTCCCACATGCTTTTGTGAGACTTGATGTATTGTTTTGCAAATTTTAGCCGAGCCTGGATGTTTTTCTGTGTAAGAAAATGCTTCCATCTTGCAACCTTACTCCATAGCCCAGACATATGGAGAATACAGGAGATTGTTGTTACATGTAGTAGACAACCAGTACTTGCCAGAAATTCCTGCAGCTCCTTCAGTGTATCTGTAGGTTTTCGTCATGTCTTTTCATCAGTTTTGGAGGGACATCTAGTCCTCTGCAATGTCACTGTTGTCCTATATTTTCACCACCTTTTGATCACTGTTTTCTCTGTTTTCCATGGTATATCCAGTGCTATGGAAATTTCTTTGTACCCTTCTCCTGACTGATACCTTTCAACAATGAGATCCCTTTGATGCTTTGTAAGCTCTCTGACCATGGCTTTTGCTATAGCAGGCAAGTCAGTAAATGTAAATGTCAGGAAAATCCTACTAGGACAACTGAAATTTATTTGGGGTTAATCAGAGTCTCTTTAATTGATGGTAAGTGTGTACCCAAGAAGACTGAATGCTCTAATTAAATCAAAAAGTACTTCAACAAAGTATTAGTTTAAGGGTGTGCACACTTATGCAACCAGCTTCTTCTTCTGCTTCTTCTGGCATTTCCCGGTTAGGGGTCGCCACAGCAGATCATATTTTTTATATTTTTTCCCCTAACAGATTTATTTGTTTTTCAATTGAATTGTACAGGTTATAGGTCATATTAAAGGTGGGAAAAGTTTTGAAATGATTTATTGTGGTCTCAGTTTTTATATCACAAAATCACAAAACCCTGGCATTTTAACAGGGGTGTGTAAACTTTTTATATCTACTGTAGATATATATATATATATATATATATATATATATATATATATATATATATATATATATATGTATATATATAAAATCTTTCCACACTCCATGTTGCTAATTACAGTTTTAAGGAAAATACACCCCCGGATTCTCAAAAGCTTGCATGGAGTGCAAGATTAGTGCAGGAGCTCACGCAGGCAATATGTCTGCCGTGCAATCCAGGAACAGCCTGCAGGGGCTTGTATGAGAGCTCCTGCACTAATCTTGCACAGACTAAGCCCTGGTATGTAAATCACCCCATTTGCAGGAGAAATCCATGCAAATGAGGTGATTTTGCAGTCCAGGAAGCTTGCAATAGCCTGTGCAAAACTAGTGCTATCTGCAGAAATGTACTCGGTTAGTAACCTAGTACATTTCTGCAAAATCAAAAACGGAGCTATGACACCTCCAAATAAAGGCTGCATATCACTGAGTAAGCATGCCAATGCCCAAGTATAAGGCCATTGGCATTGCAAACAATAAAAAAAAAAATGAAAAAAACAACTTTGATTTTTTTTTTCACCGATCTCGGCTGTTTAAGCATAGGGCAGTGGCGCGCAAACGGGATCGGGAGGGAATTAAGAAAATAAACTTAAAATGAGCATTCTAACTAAACTCAGTATTCTGCCATGCAAGTCAATGGCAGGCAGAAGACAACCTGGCCAGTGAGTAGTGGTTACTAAGGAGGGAGGCTCAGTGTGAGACATGTAGCTATGCATTAGCAGGTAATCCTATGGAAATGAGGGGAAGGATAGTGAATCCCAGTTTTCCCCAGCATGTGAGACAGGTCCCATAAGTGTAAGAGTATGAATAGCTGGGTGGAAGACTAGGATATAGGTGACATCATGGGAGTGTCAGGCATACTGTAAGTGGATTGGAGTCCTGTGGCTTGGGATTGCTCCTAGCTTAGCACAGCTAAGCTAGGGGTGTGTCTACACCTGCCTAGAACTCTTTACAAAGTGTAAGCGATTGTGCGTGCCGCTCACCAAGTTTTACAGGGAAAAAAAAGAAGTTACACCTGGAAATAGCAGCTCTGTGCACATTTGGGTACTCTGTTTGCGCGGCATGCACACGGGCTTAAACAGCAAGGCAATGGGAGGGGAAAACAGCAGTAGGAAGGTCATCAAGGAGAACTAGCTTAGCTGACAGGTGAAATGTGTCAGAATCAGCCAATCACACAGGCAGCAGACCAGCCCAGCCCAGCACACCACTATAAACTATGCAAACACCTTTCCCCTTGTTTGTCCCAAAAACTCTACACCACCAGTGTATACAAATGGGGAAATTTTACAAAATTAAAGCAAGAGAAAAAATGTTAGGGGCTGCTTTTGCTATCTTAAACCAGCATGTACAAGAGGCTGAGGGTGGTGAGGATGTGAATGCTGCTGAGCAACCCACAGTGAGGAGACGGAGAAGAGTGTACAGACCCAGGGTAACCTACCAAGGGCTACATGAGCTGGGGATAGTGGAGCTCTATAGGGTGGACATGGACCTCCTATAGCAAATTGTTGAGCTGTGCCGGCCACGCCTCACACACAGAACTAACAGAGTGGAACCCATCCCAGTGGATACCAAGGTATGTGTAGGCCTAAGAATACTAGCTACATGTACCTTCCAAAGGCCAGCTGGGGATATGATGGGGATATCACAGGCATCAGCATCCAGGGTACTCCACCAGTTCCTGGATGCTATGTCAGCACATGTCAGTGAGCACGTATATTTCCCCATCACCTGTGAGGCATTGGCCAGCAATATATGTCTCTTCCACCAAATAGCAGAATACCCTGAGGTAGTGGGTGCAATAGCCTGCACTCATATACACATCAAAGCACCACCCGGTGAGTGGGGTAGGGTCTACATCAACCACAAGGGCTTCCCCTCATTCAACTGCCAGGTCATGTGCGATGCCCAGGGCATAATAATGAATGTGTGTGCTGGCTGCCCTGGAAGCTACCACGATTCCCACATCTGGCATCTGATGCAGCTGTACCAGAGATTTGCCAATGGGGACATCCCACATAGTCACCTAGTGGATGATGCTGGATACGCACTGGAGCCATGGCTGATGACACCCATCAGAAATGCACACACACCCGAACAAGAACTCCACAATGAGGCACATGCACAAACACAAATCATAATAGTGCTTGTGTCTGGGATGCTCAAGTCATGGTTCCAGTGCCTGGACACATCTGGTGCAACCTTGCAGTACTCACCAACTACATGTACCCAAATTGTCCTTGTATGTGCCATGCTACACAATATGATCCTGCGGAAACAGCTGCAGCAGGAACAGCATGGGGCAAGGCTACACAACCCCTACCATTGCCAAGGCCTGCACAGGCAGAGAGTGACTCAGAGGTGGAACAACCTAAGCCTGCCCCAGTAGGCAGAAGGAGGCATGCCCAGTATGCCCTGGTCTTGGCAAAGAGGCAACGCATAACACATGCACTGACACAGTAGGGGCCCAGAGAATGACACCTCTCTCTGACTTGCACATACAGTAAAAGGGATGCCAAACATGACACTACCTGTGCTCAGCCATGTATAAGGAGTGTAGTATGTGCATCTGACATAGGAAGCCCTGCAGCACCACCCTCAATACTGGGACACCCACAAGGTAAGTGACTCACACATGCCAGTTGGGGGGGGTCACATACCCAACAACAGTTGCAGCCAGCAGGATAGGTGTAGACAAACACAAACAAATGCTGCACTATGGCCTCTGAATGAGCCTTATGTGTACCCCACAGGCCTACACAGACAGACTAAAGCAGGCCAGGCAGTTGAATGTAAGATGTAAAGGCTAGGAAGTCAGAAACTAATATGTAGGTAGTTAAAGCTAAGATCTGTAGTACACTGGTATGCCTCTAGCCAGCATGATAAGTAAGACTACAGTCTGAAATGGAGTACCCAACATACCAGTACCATCCTAACAAATGTGTAAAAGTGTCAGGTGTGCCCCCCATCCTACATACACTTATAGTAACAGTCAGGTGTGCCCCCCCACTCCTGTGTAGAAATGTAGTAACAATCAGGTGCCCCCCCCCCCGCTATGCAGAAATGTAGCAACAGTCAATGTCAAATGACCGATGGATACCCTGCAGACACAGCATGCTACCCGTCGATGTACAACACCACAGTACAAACTACCTGGACTTGATCCACACATGCAATCCAGATGGCCATACTGGGCATGCTCACACACTTAGGGGAATGAAGGCAATGTCAGTCAACAATATACTGAAAGGTCATACTGGGCATGCTCACACACTTAAACATATGAAAGCCATTTCTGCAAACACCAGTGGACCAGACATATCTGGCAGTTGCAGTTCTTAGTGCAGACACATGTCAGTATGCACCACTCCTGCCTTGCACACACGGTGGAAAGGAATACAGACATATATGTAAGGACAACACACTATAATAAGCCAAATGTTGTGTGGAAGAGGGTGACCGTGACAAGGAGCCATCCGGGCCTGTCCCACCCAGCACACAGCCAAAGGGCCCAAAACACATGAGGTGCAGAAGTCAGTCATTGCAGATACTAGCCAGCAGTATTTGCCAGCATGACAGACTATGTGGTGCTCGTGCCAGCTGTGCAACATGACTGTACAAGGAAGTAGTCATCTAGTAGCTGTATACACGTACCTGTGACATATGACCCCATGTGTGCCCGCATGTGGCATATCAACCCCTACATGAATGGGTTATGGCCCATGCACACACCGCACTCCCCATAGCAGTATTATAACAAGCCTGCTGAGGTCATCCAATGTGAAATACACCTTTGTGAGAGCTGTAGCTCAGCAATTTCCATGACACCTCCCATAACTGCATACTGCTGTAGTGATAAACTAGTTAGGTAGTAGTTCTAACCACAGACTTGGAAACTGTGTGAGTGTGTTTGTGTGCATGTCTGTCTGTCTCTGACTGTGTAGAGAGAAATGCTTTATAGGCTAGTCACACTCCGTACAATTCAGATACTCACTAACACGTCCTGTGACTGCGTACTGCTGTAATGTGATAATGCACTTAGATAAGTGTTCTAACCCCAGACCTGGCAACTGTGTGTGTTTGTGTGTGAATCTGTGTGTGTGTGTGTGTGTGTGTGTGTGTGTGTGTGTGTGTGTGTGTGTGTGTGTGTGTGTGTGTGTGTGTGTGTGCGTGTGTCTGACTGAGTAGAGAGCAATGCTTTTTAGGCTACTCACTTCATACAATTCATATACTCAACTTTGGCAAGGCTGCTGATGTCATTCACCTAAAAATACACCTCTGATAAAATCACAACCCAGTAATCTCCATATCATGTCCTGTAACTACATACTGCTGTAGTGTGATAAAGCAGTTCGGTAGGTGTTCTAATCCCAGACTTGGCAACTGTGTATGCTTGACTGAGTAGAAAGCAATGATTTTTAGGCTCCTCACACTCTGTACAATTCATATAGGCAACTTTGGCAAGGCTGCTGATGTCACTCACCTAGACATACACCTCTGGGAAGAGTGTAGCCCAGTAATCTCTGTAGTGCATCCTGTAACTGCGTACTGTTGTAGTGTGGTAATGTAGCTAGGTAGATATTCCAACCACAGACTTGGCAACTGTGTGTGTGAATCTATGTGTCTCTGACTGAGTAGAGAACAATGCTTTTTAGGGTACTCACTCTCCTTGGAATTCAAATACTCAACTTTGGCAAGGCTGCTGATGTCACCCACCTAGAATATACCTTTGGGAAGGGTGTAGCTCAGTAATCTCTGTAGCGCGTCGTGTCACTGCGTACTGCTGTAGTGTGATTTAGAACTGTGGTAGGGTTCCATCTCCACCCATGGTAGTTCTGGATGTCTTATGTGTGTTTCAATGTCTGTGTATGGAGCAATGCATTATAGGCTACTAACTCACAGTATATTTCAAATGCCCTACTTTGGCAATCCTGCGGATGTCATTTATTGTGAAATACAACTTTGGGTAGAACACTTTTTAGTAATTCCTTTGGTGTGACCTATAACTGCATCATGCCCTAGTATGATATAGGCCTTGGTCAGGGGTTCTATACCCACACGTCAGTTGTGGATGCTTTGTGTGTGTCTCACTGTCTGTGTGGGGAGCAATGCATTTTAGGGTAGTCACTTGCAGTACAGTTGAAATGCCCAGCTTTGGTAATCCTGCTGATGTAATTCATTGTGAAATACACCTTTGGGGAAAGATTTCTCTTGTAATCCCTCTGGTGCATCTTATAACAGCTCCATGCTGTAGTGTGATATAGACCTCAGTCAGGGGTTCAACACTCAAACATGTCAGAAATACACCTCTGAGGAAGAAGTACTCCAATAATTTCCATGGTACATACTATAACTGTGTAGTGCTGTAGTGTAACAAACTAGTTAGGTAGGGCTCTACTTCTAGACATGACAGGTGTGTGTGTGTGTGTGTGTGTGTGTGTGTGTGTGTGTGTGTGTGTGTGTGTGTAGGAGGTTGTGAGTGTTTGAGCAATGTGGAGTAGGTTTTGTTCATTTCTTATATGGAGGCCCTACTAGATATCACAATGTCAACCATACAGGGATAGCAGATGTAAATTAGCTGAGAGACTGGGGTGCAAAGCCATACCCAGACATGTGACATCAAGACCAGTCAATCACAGTTAGCAACTCCACCATTACTTAGAGCACACACACAACCCATGTGTCATATGCACACACATGACTAGGCAACAGCCAATATGTGGGTAGTACACTGCATATTGGCCACTCATAGTAACTATGCAGTGATAGCAGAGAGCTACAAAGGGCATGTCACCCTGCCCATCTGTCCAATATGCACGTACATGCAGACAGTGCACCTCCACCATGTTCCCAAAGGGACACCTGCACCACCTGTGGGGCCTTCACATTTGACTCCCAACGGACATACCATGCCTGACAACATGCTCTGTATGGACAGATGACACTGACATCAAGGAATGCTGTTAGCATGCTATCAATGTAGGTGCAAGGTAAACTTGCTGCCCATTACCAGTTCCTGCCACAGGTGGGCAAGACTGGCACATCTGATGATAATCTGTGTTCACAACATGGGCCAGACACCCCAGGTACAGTTTCACATGTCACTGTACATGCATGTGGGAGGTGTGCACATCCCTGACACCATCCATGTCATGGAGTAAGGATTATATACATGGCAAGTGATGCACAGCATTGGCCACACACAATAGTCACCCAGGTTACTGGAAGGAGGGATGCAATACCCACTTGTATGGGCAAATGCAGAAACTACAGGCCTGAGACACAATGCAGATGCCAAGATATACCCATCGCCTACCCTTGTACAGCCTGTTGGCACAGTTGACCACCACACACCCATGCAGACATGCAACCATGCATGTCAGAACAGTCATACTGTGTGTACATGTGTGTATTGTATGGTGCGTATGACCACATCCACACTCACTACAACCCCCCCTGGGCATACTGAAGTATGCTGTCTGATGTCTGACACCTCCTCATACTCTTTGCTCATATGACCTCCATATGACCCGTGTGGCGTATGTGATGCCTCCACATTGATGTGTTGTGGCAATCCCACTAGTGATGAGTTGCACTCCTGGCCCTGCCAAGTGTGTCAATGTGTGTGTGTTCCTGTGTGAGTGTGCCTGTGTTGAGGCTGGCACCTGTTCATGCAGACAGGCATGTGTACGTCACCTACCCTATATCTACCATATCCCTGTTGCAGATGTCACTCATCATCACATATATATTCTGAGTGCTCCACAGCAGGTAACCCATGTGGCACATCCAATAACTGCATCGAACTGTGATAGCACTATATAGTTGTCGGGGATTTGATACCCTGTGCTGGTAGATATGTGACACAAACATGCTTCAGTTTTACTCTCCCACCCCTCCCTGACATGTATTTGCTTCTGTCAGCCTCCCCCACTTCCTTTCTGGTGGATGTGGAGAACCACACCTGCTTTGCGTAGGCAGCATATATATATTTTAAGTGATGCTCATGATCAGCTGATGGCCTCTGCATGAATTGCAGCCCTCCCCTAGCTGATTGCATGTGGAACAGCTGTGGTAACATTCCCATAGCCAATTGCATGGAAACACACTCCAATACCTAGGAAAATCATGGTGATGTTGGCCCTTTTCAGTCACTGTGAGCAGGAACTAGATCTGTTGTTTGGCAAACAGCATCTCAGATGGATTGGGGATTTACCTCTAATAACATACACTGTGGAACGAGGGCAACAAACAGGACTGGGATGTACCTGACCTGACTACAGACAGTAAGTGCTGCTATACTGCATTTGGAGTAATGTTGGTTTAACAGTGTTTGTCTGGATATGCCTGTCATACATGTTGCAATACCTGCCATGTCAGTTCCATGTATATGAGGGATCCCCATCTGCAGGGTCATCTGCAGACTGGGCAGTGTTGTGCCTTTGGTTTCATGTGTTAACCATGGTGCATCTATCTGTGGAATGCAGAAGGTAGTGTGAGGATTGCAGTCTGTAGATGGTGAAAGCCGTGACAGTTACTGACTTCATATCCCTCATAGGACATATGTTGCAACAAACCCTGCTACAATGATACATTTATGAGGTTATCACAGCAACATGTCTATACTGGCCCTGTGCATGTGCTGTCAGCCACACCTCTGTCAACCTTTGTACATATGTCATGCATGACGTGGTGCATATGTGCTGTACACCATAAATAGTGTCATCATATCCGATAAGCCAGTGATATTTCAGACTGCTGCACATGCCATGTACAGTAGGGGTTATATTTGATGACATAACCTGGACATTCTGTGGATGATTGTACAGTACTGAGGTCTGTGTAATAATGGTGAATGTTGGCAGTGTGTGTATTGTTAATAGGTACTTTAACCTGTGTACAGACTGTGGTAGATGTCATTGTTCTAGCTCCCCTTCTATCTGATGTTACATGCTGCCCTACTGTATGGTACCGTTTTGCCATACATGTTTGTAGGGCCATACACACACATGTCCCATACCACAGACAGCCATCAGACCAAACTGTGTAGCAGCCCAGTATTTGTAGGGTCATTCTGTGAGTGGCACATATGAGGATGGTGTAGAACTGATAGTCCATATACTGTAATATGATGCTAGCTTACCATATGTTGCTGTGGCTGTGTTCACATTGGTTGTGGTTATGCACTGTCACACAGGTGTATCTTACCCTGTGCTGTGACATGGCTGTTGAGCCTGCTCTATATGCAAGTACATGTGCATTTCCCCATACGAGATGTAGGCCAGTGTTGAGCCAGTCTGCCTGTAGCCTGCACAGTGCATTGTTACATGCCTAGCAGCTTAGTGTACTTACCCAGTGAGATATCATGTGCAGATACTTGCCAGATGTACTGCTGCCGGGCCTCCCTTAAAAGTCACGTATGTCAGACAGAGCAGTGGTATGCTGTACAGATGTATGTCAATATCTAGTGGGTACATACCTCCCAACCGTAACAAATCACTTGGTTTTTACCGAGTTTTGGGGTCAAATAATGGGGTGCCATGATTCCTGAGTGGCACCCTTTCATTTCTGACTTTTTACGAGCTTTTTTTTTAATTAATTTATTTTTTTCCTCTTTTTGTTGATGTCATCACGTGCGTGATGACATTAACTCCGTCAGCCTGTTGGAATTGAGCTCAAGGACTCACGTGCGGCTGCATTTCCGGCTGGCTGCCTCCTTATGTTTGAATCATCTGTGAGTGGGAAGGGTACTGCTGTGTGTGTGTGTGTAGGATCATAAAACCTGATAACAAGGATGTTTTTTTGGCAGTTAGTGTTTAGCATTCTGTACATCAGTTAGAGGCAACTCGGGCCCGACTCCCCAAGTGCTCACTTATTGCGAGGTTAGCCAAGTGTAAAGCTGCTCACGCGGTCCCGGTGTGGCGTGAAGAAAATGTCTGAGGACTCCTGTTGGGTATCTGTGGCAGAGATTCGGTCATGGTGGAAGGTCCCTGCTATCTCCCACTTTTGCTCCCTTTTCAGGACTGCCTTCCAGTTGCCGGACTTTGAGATTGAGGTAAGTAGAAAAAAGGGAAATGAGGAGCTTCTATCTCTAGCGATTACTTTTCTCTTGAGGTTGGTGGCACCTAGCTGGTATCCCCTGTAAGTTGTAAGTTTTGTGGCAGGGTTTCTCTGATTTAAAATAATTTTGCTGTAAGTACTTTTAGCTTTGTTATTCCGCAGTAGTTTTAATAAACATTATCTTGGTCTATTGTAGCTGGAGGGTGGTGTATTTAGGTTTGTTAGTCTACTGCTTGTAATTTTAATACATATTGACATTGTTGGATGTTTTACGATAGTAGTTCTTTTTATTTTGTTTCAGTCATACTGAGATGTAAAGATGTTTTAAAGATGTTTAGAAAAGTTGAATAACTTAGGCAATGCGTAAGTGATGATGCAGCTGTTCAGGAACTTGGTGTCGTTTTGTTGTTGGAGGATCTGTGATGCGCACTGTTTATCTATTTGGGGCTGACTGGGTTGTCATGAGCACTTAGTTTATTTGCATTTTTGTAGGGTGAAGCAAGGCCCGAGTCTGTTTCTCAGACTCCATAAAGGTGACCCCCCCATGAGGTTTGTGTGTGGCCTTTTTGTGCCTTTTGCTTTGTATGCAAGATTTACGAGAGAGAAAATGGGCATTTTTACACACTGAATGAATTGTTCTAGTCATTGCATTATGTAGTGTTTTATTTTTATGATTAAGACTAAGATACTGTGAACCTGGCCCTAATCATAAAAATTATCTGCTCTGCTTTTGATTTTAGCAGTTTGAGAACAGTTTTATACATGCTAAAATTGAAGCTTTTTAATGCTTATGCAGTTAGTGCAGCGAGGTTGTCACCATAAACAATGCACATGCTTCATACTGTTTACAGGCAGCATAGATTTTACTTTTATTAACATAAGTGGCAATGATTTTTCAGTTCTTGTAAGCACTTCACCATTATAGGCAATCCTGTCACCACAGCTTGGATACTTACGCAAAACTGGCCTAAACTAACAGTTATTATTTTTTAATTTTATGCAATCCGAAGGCTGTTCCACCCTATTTTATCTGTGTAAGATTTCCACGACTGTAGAACTTTTCAGCTTAAATGGACAAGTAAAGTTTTATTTTAATCCATATTCTACTAAGATGTAAAGTTGTAAAATTGTTTTATATCTGTCTCATGCATTCTTGAATTGCACCACACTTTTTGATTCGCATTTCACACCTTGAGTCCTTTTGTGAAAAGAAAAGTTGGCATATTTTCTGAACTTTAGCTGTGTGTTCAATGTGTATCTTTTCTGTTAAGATGTTGCTGCTTTGGCCTTTGACTTATCTCTTGTCTTCATTCTTCTAGGGGTGTATGAGGTTCTTGTGTTGCCTGCTGATTTCTGCCATTTTTTCCCCTTTTGTTGTACATCTGTTGTACATCCTGTTTAATTTGGGATGTCACCAGTGCGATTTTGTTTCTAGGGCTAGTCTTGGGCTTAGTCATGGTAGTCCTGGGTGGAAAATTAAGTCAGATTAATGTAAGGGATAAGTATCTAAAGAGCCAACGGATTTAAGAACGCCAAGGACCTGATGGTTGGAATGGTCCTCTCACAGAACACACTTTCCTGTGGCAGAGTGCAAAATAAAATCCAAATAATCATTGTAGAAGTAAAGCAGTATGCACACCTTGTTTATGGTAAATGGGGTGAAATAGACAGGTAATGGGGCATTGGAATGTCTGCAGGGGGACTCTGGCCTGGTGCCATATTTTGGTTGTCTGTTGTTCAGTTTGCGTTTGAAAGTTGATATCCCACAATTCCATTGGAGTGGGTGGGGTTGCGTAATCATGTATGCAAATTTTATGTTAATCAGTGTACAGATTTGTACCTATTTTTCATGGGCCTTGTCCAGATTTCTGATGTTTCCAGGTTGAGAGGTATGAGTGGGTAGCATGTGTCCATGGCACTCCTGTACCAGCACTCATTATGTGTCAGGCCAGACAGGAGTGTGTGAACCTAAAACCTATGGTGGCAAATGTATACTAGTTGTTATGTGTAATACCCATCTACATGGCTGTCTACATCCATATTGTCAGGCCTGGTACACATGTTGTGCACTAAGGGATTATGTGTATACCTCTGGACTGTATAGGGTGTGTCCAAAGTTCCACATATATTGTCCAATATCTCTGCTGCAATCCACAGGGGAATTACATGCTAGCGGTGGTACTTTACAATGATTTCCTTAGGATGTCTGTCAGTAGCCAATGGCACACATGTTATAAGCAGATGTCACCTTCCACACACACCATGTCTGTGAAGATAATCCCAATGACAGTAGCAATAGTCTAGTAATATACCTGCTATACATACCTGACATCCCGTGCACTACGACTTTGGGACTATAGGGGCTGGGGTAAGGTTACACTCCATGTCCAGGACATCTGGTGGAAATATTTGTACATATACTTATCCAGATAGCCATATATATATATATATATATATATATATATATATATATATATATAAAAGTACATGTGTACTACTTCCAATTACCATTGTCATGGCAACCACCCACTATAAATCCCTACAGCATGTGGGTGTGGTCCCTTTATATTTCCTGTGTGATGGACATCCTTCCTGTGTGTGGGCATCAGTGTTACAGAAAGCAGGTAGTGATACCTCTCACAGGAGAACCTGCACACTCAGAGTGGCCACATATCTGTAGGAGGATCAGGAACTACAGACAGACTGTGAGTACAGTTGTGTTTTGCTTTGCATGGTACTGGTGTTACAGGGTATGTGTATGTGTGTACATACTAGTATACCTTGGAATGCAGCCTGTCTGCATAGCTCACTACTGTGGGCCTATCCTCTAGCTGGACAAGGTATGCCTATCATGTGTTGTCCGTCCACCACACAGGTCCTGTACCAGATTTTACACTGGCAGTGTGTGTGTTGCGGGCTATCAGTGCATGGCTGCATCCATTATTGTTTCTAACCTCAATTCCCTGACTAACGGTATGTTGCAGACAGTCCTGTAACACCAGCACCTTGCTTAGTATATGACAACAGTGTTCCACATATGTGCCTGTGTTCCAGCCTCTGTCCTTCATCTACATACCAAGCTTTGCACATATGTCATGCTGTTGGGGATTGGTCTGTAGTGGGCTGTGAGTGTATCACACTGCCATTGCTGCCATTAGTCCACTGCTGTTGTATCCCCCACACATAGAGTGGGGCTGGGGCCATATATGTGTGGGCGTCACCTACACAATACATGTGTGCCCTTATGCACTGCAGAGGCCAGTGTATGTGACAGGGGTATATGGGCCTGTATTATTGAGTCCAGGTGGGCAGCACCATAAATGACCTAGGCTGTTACAAAATGTGGGGGGGCATCAGGGGTGAGCTGCCACAAGGTATCTGGATTTACAGAACCGTATACTTCACCTTTATTGACATTACTTACATAACTTGGGGTACTGCAAGCCTACTGCCTCCTGCCATACAGACTGTTCTGTTTGTCGGTGTGCTTGCGATGGTGTCAGTTATGCCTTGTTATGTACCAGTTACAACCCTTTTGATCACAAAACATCTTTACTTCCTACTGAGTTTGTACAGATTGTAGATAGAGGCTGCTGAACTACACACCTGCAGTACATACTGTTGATTGTTTGGTGTCCTGTAGTCCAGTCTGTCTTCATTATTGTACAATTTGAAGGGCTTGGCCGGGACAGCAACAGTTGTGAACCTTTCCAGACTCCTGTATTAGTGTAACTGTTTCACAGTTGCAGTACTCTGTTTATATGGTTGCCAGTATCTGAACAGCTATATGACATGGCATGTACAACTATTATAGTACACAATTAAAGGATTCCCATTTCTGCAAACCTGTGTGTGGTGTATTTCCTATGACCTTTCTATGGGTATATGTTGCATGCAACCATTGACATTTGTATGGGTGGCCTATACAGTGTCCAGTTGTTCAGGTGTTAACTGTAGGCATAGTGGCTATTCCATATTGTGTGCACCTTCTACATATGTATCTTACTGTACATATATCTGCGTGTGTATGTGTAGTCACATGTATATATATATATATATATATATATATATATATATATATATATCTGTATCTGCGTATCTGTGTCTGTGTATCTGTATCCTGGGGATGTTAATGGCTTCCACATATTACATGTCCTATGGGAGGCAGACTGTACTTGGCAGTGCATTGCAGGGCGCACGTGTTTGGCTTTGGGGGATGCCTATTCGTACAAGACCTATAGTGTGTGGGGCCTCTCAACCCCATTAACGGTGCATGTGGACATATGTGTATTTGTTAATCTGCCACTGCTATCTACAGATGTATGGCCATATATACCTATCTAGAGCTATATATCTGCTAACATATATATAAATATATATATATATATATATATATATATATATATATATGTATATATATATATAAAACTATGTCCATATATACCTGCATAGATATAGATCTGTGTACACATATGTAATGTGCTGTGTATATGTAGACATATAGGTGTCAACACATATATGTATCGATTTAGGCATATGCATGTATATATGTGCATATATATTGATATATATGTATATAGTTTTAGAAATTAATATAATATATATATATATATATATATATATATATATATATATATATATACACACACACATATCTAGATATGTTGTATCTGTTTAGATATTAATATATTTACACACACATACATCTAGATGTTGGTATATATTATCTGTACTGTTGCATTACTGGACTTGAAAATATGTTTCTAAAAACATCAAATCTCTTTGTATCTATCATGACTTAGTGATAAATCACTTTGTCTAGGGTGTGCAGGGTCCTTGGTTTGGGCCTTGCAAGAGCTGTTTATTTTGTTGCTGGGCAGAACACGGCCCGTTGGACACATAGTAATTAAGGCACTTTAAAGCAGTTGTAAGCAGGTTTGCATGGGTTTGTGCAGAGCTAAGCAATGCCTACACAGATTAAGCAATTCAGCAGCTAACTGAGTATAAGAAACTGTAACCAGACTTTAGCAGTGCTTACCTCCATGCAAACCCACATACAACTGCTTTAAAGTGCCTTAATCACTCTGTATCCATCGGCCCTTGTTCTGCCTAGCAACAAAGTAAACAACCTCTATTAGGCTTGAACCCAGGACTATGCACACCATAGCCAAAGTGATTTACCTTTAAGCCATCTCAGATATACCTAACTCTGCTGTATTCACAAACATATTATCCAGCCTAATTATTCAACAGTACAGAAAATGTATTCCAACTTGCAGATATATGTGTGTGTGAAAAAATATTAATGTCTAAACAGATACAACATATTGATATATGTTTATATATATATATATATATATATATATATATATATATATATATATATATATATAGACACACATATATGTAAGCAGATATTTATATCTATATAGGTATATATGGACATACATCTGTAGATAAAGGGGGAACATAGCAGAAACATATATGTCCACATGCATCATTAATGGGGTTGACAGACACAAACAACATACATCACGCACAAATATGTATTCCCCCCTTACAGCCAAACATGTCTGCCCTGCAATACACTACCAACTGTTGCAGATCCCATAATCAGGACCTTACATGCCAAAGGCACAAGATGTTAACAGTACTCCATCCCACCAGTATGATGTCAGGTTGGTATCAGTAACATATCATGCAGTACAGTCAGGCTCATAATGACTCTTATTTTGCAGTCATCTGTTACCTTTGCTAGCCAGAGTCCTGTACTGTTGGTCTGTACTTCAGAGATGTAGATGCCAAACAACAGTGGTCCCAGGACTGAACCCTGAGGTACTCCACTTGTCACTTGTCTGGGATGGATTTGGAGTCAGTTACACCTACAGTTTGGGTTCTGTCAGTAAGCCATGTGGCAAACCATCAAGTGGCATAGGGATATATGGCCGGATTAGTATGTTAATCTATGTTTCCAGACTAGGGGATGGTGTTGAAGGGCTTGGCGAGGTCCACATAGGCTTTGTGGACTGCCTTACCCTCTTCAACAGCTATGCAGACTGAGTCAAAGCAGTCAATCAGTTTCAGGAGGCAAGACTGGCCCTCCATGAGCCCAATCTGTGTGGAGTCCAGTGTTTGAGGGTTGCCAAGGCCTGCATTCAAAACATCCCTAATAATGCATTCCATGGCCGTGCAGATCAGGCTCATCAAACTGATGTGACAGTAGTTCCAGGGATCACAGGTGGATCCCCCCCTTGTGGAGTGAGATAACTGCAGCTGTGCACCACTCAGAGTGCACCAGGCCTGATGCGAGTCTATGATTACACATAACAGTTAGGTGAGTTGCCATTTCATTTTGTAGTTCATGTAGTACACAGCCCAGGATGTCATCTGGTCTCATGGAGGATGCATTCTTAGCTGTGGATAGTGCAGTTTCTGCCTGTGTGGCCATGATTACTGGGTAATGGAACTCTTTTTGTATTGACATGCCCCCTTTTGGGGGTGAGAGGGGGGTGAATGTGGCACTAAATCAGTCTGCCAGGATATTGGCACATTCTGTGGGAGCAGTCTGTGTAATGCCATTCTGTTGTAGCTCGGAGCACTTCTGAGCATTGCCAGTTAGATTCTGGACATAACTATAGAATGATATGTGGTTGTCTGTGGAATCTGTGATGATTTTAGTTACATAACCAGCTTTGGCAGGTTCCATGAGGGATCTCAATATCTTACTGGGGCTGGTAAGGGAGTTGTTTGCAACCTTGGATCATCATTTTTTCTTCAACAGTGTCTACCTTCTGTAGTATACTCTGTTAATGGCAGGAGACCACCAGACTGGCTTGCTTATTTGGGAGGTGAGCATTGTGGTTCTATGTGGGATGTCAGGAATCATGCACAAGATGATGTACTCATACAGTACTTTAGTGCAGGATTCATCAGTTGAACTGTCAGCTCCTGTCTCCATGGGTGTCACAAACATTGTCACTTCTGCCTTGAGTAGCATGAAGTCAACTTTGGAGAGGTCTTTTATGGACAACTGTATATACATTCCTTTCACATGTTCAATTTTATTAGCCTATGGTGGGATTACTTTAGTGAAACTGCAATCTCATGTACTGTTGTGATGGCTTAGTGGTTAGCTACTGTGACTATAGTGTCCTGGGTTCATGACCTGCAAAACTAGATTATTTTTGTTCTGGCAGAACAATGGTTAATGCATACAGACTAATTAGGGCAATTAAGGTTAGTCGCACTCAAAACAATTCAAATGCCCTACTTTGGTAATCCTGCTGATGCCAATCACTGTGAAGTACACCTTTGCGAAACAAGTACTCCAGCAATCTTTGTGGTGCATGCTATAACAGTGTAATGTTGTAGTATGATAAAGAACTCTGGTAGGGGTTCTATTCTTACACATGGGAGTTGTGGATGCTTTTGTTTCTGTTCATATGCCTGTGTAGAGAGCAATGCATGTTTGGCTAGTCACACTCACTACAATTAATTTGCCCTACTTTGGCAATCCTGCTAATGTCACTCACTGTGAAATAAACCTTTGGGGAAATAGTACTCCAGTAATCTCTGTGGTGTGTTTTATAATTGCATAGTGCTGTAGTGTAATAACTAGTTAGGTAGGGGTTCTAATCCCAGATGTGACAGGTGTGTGTGTGTGTGTGTCTTAATGTGTTGATGTTTATCGTTTGTGTCCTGTGTGGAGGTGGTTGTGAGTGTATAACAACTGGACTCAATGTTGAGTGGGTTTTTAAAATTTGTTATATGGTGCCTCTAGCATAAATCACAATATCCACCGTGCAAGGATAGCAGATGTGATATCAGTACATAGTCAGTCAGGGGTTCGATACCCTGGACTGGTAGGTATGTGACACAAACATGCTTACCTTTTACTCTCCCAACCCTCCCTGACTTATCTTTGCCTCTGTCTGCCTCTCTCACTCCCTGTCTGGTGGATGTGGAGACTTACACCTGCTTGGCTTAGGCAGCAGCATGTGTATTGTCAGTGATGCTCATGATCAGCTGATGGATTACAGCCCTCCTCTAGCTGATTGCATGTGGAACAGCTGTGGTAACATTCCCATAGCCAATTGCATGGAAACACACTCCAATATCTAGGAACATCATGTTAGCGTTGGGCCTTTTCATTCACTGTGAGCAGAAACTAGATCTGTTGTTTGGCAAACAGCATCACAGATGGATTGGGGACTTACCTTTGACAACATACACTGTGGAAACAGGCCAACACACAGGAGAGGGATGTGCCTGTCCTGACTACAGACTGTAAGAGCTGCTATACTGCATTTGGGGTAATATTGGTTTAACAGGGTGTGTGTGGATATGGCTGTCCTACATGTTTTAATACTTGTCATGTCAGTGCTATGTTTATGAGGAATCCCCATCTGTAGGATCATCTGCAGACTGGGCAGTGTGTGGTGCCTTGTGTTCATTGTGTTACCCACAGAGCAACTATCTCTCAACTGAAGAAGGTAGTGTGAGGATTGCAGTCAGTAGATGGTGACAGCCGGGAGAGTTACTGACTTCATATCCCTCATAGGACATATGTTGCATCAAACCCTTTTACAACAGGAAATATATGAGGTTATCACAGCGACATATCAATATTGGCCCTGTGTTTGTGTCTCCAGCCACAACTCTGTCAACCTTTGTACATATGTCATGCAGTAGGGGGTGCACATGTTCTGTACACCATATTCATTGACAGCATATCCGATAACAAGACAGTGAGATATCAGAGTGCTACACATGTTATGTATAGTACGGGTTATATTTGATGACATAGCCTGGGCATTCTGTTGTTGTGTGTACAGTACTGAGGTATGTGTAAGTCTGGTAATTGTCGACAGTGTGTGTATAGTGCATATGTACCTTGGCCTGTTTAGAGACTGTGGTAGATATCCTGTTCTATCTGATGTTACATGCTGCTCCACTGCATATCACCCTATCAGCTTACATGTTTGTGGGGGTGAACACACACGTTCCAAACCACAGACAGCCATCGGACCACACTGTGTAGTGGCCCAGTATATGTAGGATTATTGTGTGAGTGGTTTGTATGAGGATGGTGTACATCAGATGGTCCGTATACTGTAATGGTACGCTAGCTTACCATATGTGGCTGTGGCTGTGTTCACATTGGTTGTGGTTATGCACCTTCACACAGGTGTCTGTTACTCTGTGATGTGACATGCCTGTAGAGCCTGCTATCTATGCAGGTACGTGTGTATTCCCACATAGGAGTTGTAGCCAGTATTGAGTCAGTCTGCCTGTAGCCTGCACTATGCTTTGTTACATGCCTAGCAGCTTACTGTACTTATCCAGTGAGATGTCATGTACAGATACTTTCCAGATGTACTGCTGCCAGGCCGCCATAACAGTTATGTATGTCAGACAAAGCAGTGGGATGCTGTTCAGATGCATGTCACTAACTAGTGGATAGTATGTGGCCATGGCACCTCTGTATCACCAGTTATTATGTGTCAGGACAGACAGGGGTGTATAAATGCATAACCTATGGGGGCAAATGTATACCAGTATGTATGTGGTACACCCATCTACATGGCTATTAACATTCACATTGGCAGGCCTGGTCCACATGTCATGCATGAAGGGGTTCTGTGTATACCCCTGGACTGACCAGAGTGTGTCAGACTGTCTTCATATATTGACCATATCGCAGCTGTAGTCCACAGGGGTGTTACTGTGCTACAGTGGTACTGTACTATGATGACCTTAGGATGTCTGTAAGTAGCCAATGGCACACATGTTATCACCAGATGTGGTGTCCCACACACACTATTTCTGTGAAGACATTCCCAATTACAGTAGCAATAGTCTACAAATATACCTGCACTACATATGTGACATCCCCTTGCACTGAGATGTTGGGACTGTTGGGGCTGAGGTACGGCTCCACTCCATGTGCAGGACATATGGTGAACATATATGTATATATAAGTATAGATATAGCCATATAGATATGTACACATACACATATCTTGCTTACTGTATGACAACAGTTTTACACATATGTGCATGTGTTCCAGCCTCTGGCCTCCACCTAGATACCAGGCTTTCCACATATGACATGCTGTCAGGGGTTATGTAGTGGGCTGTATGTATGTCATGTTGTCATTCCTGCCATCACTCCACTGCTGTTGTGTCCTATACACATATTGGCAGCTGGGGCCATATATGTGTCGGCTTCACCTACACAATACATGTGTGCCCTAATGTGTAACAGTGGTATATGGCCAGGTATTAGTGAATGTGGAGGGGGGGGTGCACCATGACTAACCTAGGCTGTTACAACATGTGTGGGCATCTGGGATAAGCTGCCTTAGGGTATCTGGATGTACTTTACCATACAATCCACCTGGGTAAATGCAGACCTACGGCCTCTTGCCATATGGGATGTTCTGTTTGTTAGTGTGATTGTGATGGTGTCAGGTATGCCTTGTTATGTAACAGATACATCCCATTGTGTCAGCTTGGGTCTGTACACCCTAGGGATTGTGTATAGAGTGTAGATAGAGGCTTCTGACCTATACATCTGCATTATGTACTGTTGATTGTCTGGTATGCTGTCTGGTATGCTGTGGCCCAAGTCTGTCATTACTATTGTACTACTTGAAGGCCTTGACCTGGACAGCAACATATGTCAACCTTTCCAGACTACTGTCTTAGTATAACTGTTTCACAGTTGTATTACACTGTTCATATGGATGTCAGTGTCTAAACAGCTATATGACGTGGCATATACAACTGTCATAGTACACAAATAAAGCTTTCACATTCATTTATGCACACCTGTGTGTAGTGTTATACCCTTTGATATCTCTGTGGGTATATGTTGCAGGCTATGAATGTCATTTGTATGGGTGGCTCATACAGTCTCCAGTTGGTAAGGTGGTGACTGTAGGAATACTGACTGCTCCATATTGTATGCACATACTACATATGTATCTTACTGTACACACATCTCTGTGTGTGTATGTGTAGTTACATATATATCTATATATCTATAGATATAGATATATAACTGCAATTGCATATATGTGTCTGTGTATATGTATCCTAGAGGTGGCCATGTCATATCTGGTCCTGGTTATGGGATCTGCAACACTTGGTACTGTATTACAGGGGAGGTCATGCTTGGCTGGGAGTATACCTATTCGCACCAGATGTATATTGTGTGGGGCCTCTCAACCCCATTAACGTATGAGGACATATATGTTTTTGTTATTTCCCCATTGTTATCTACAGATGTATGTCCATATATATAACCTGCCGCATATATTTAGACACGTAGATGTGGACATATATATCTATAGATGCAGGCATTTGCATGTTTATATGTTCATATATATATATATATATATATATATATATATATATATATATATATACATATACATATATCAATATGTTGTACCTGGTTAGACATTAATATATTTAGTCACACACATACATCTACATGTTGGAATGCATTCTCTGTATTGTTGAATGACTGGGATGGATGATATGTTTGTGAACACATCAAGGATATGTATATCTGAGATGGCTTAGTGGTAAATCACTTTGGTTATGGTGTGTAGTGTCTTCGGTTTGATCCTAGCAGAGGCTGTTTATTTTGTTGCTAGGTAGAACAAGATCCATTGGATACAGTGTGATTAAGGCAATTTTGAGCAGTTGTAAGTGGGTTTGCATGGGTTTGTGCAACGGTAAGCACTGCTAAGTTACGGTTACTGTTTCTTACACTCAGTTAGCTCCTGAATTGCTTAACCTGTGTAGGCATTGCTTACACCCATGCAAACAGGCTTAATCCTGCTTACTGCTGCATAAAAGTGCTTACTCCCACTTACCCCTGCGCTAATTCCTTTAAAAGAAAAGAAAAAGGGGTTGATAGGAAAGTGGTGAAGAAAGGGTTACAAAGAGGGAAAGACAGTAGGGAAACTAGCTAGGGATGTGCAGGAAGGGTGTAGGGAAGGTCCATAGCTGCCCATTTATTCTACAGCAACAGCTGTGCATAAGTATTGTATTTGGAGGTAGATTTGGACACTCAACCCCCTGGGAGAGGGGTGAGGACAACAATACTTCATTGTGATGCTAATTAAGCCAAATTACATCTGTCCAGTGGACACATGGGTGAAATGGGCAGCTATGTATGGGGCGAAATTTTTTTGTGGGAACAGATTGCCCTTTTTTTCAGGTGGGAGTGGGATGTTGGGGAGGGGTAGTAGGTATATTTGGGGATGTAGGTTGGGTAGGTTAACAGACAAGACACACAAGATACATACAGAGGCAGTATATGACACATGTGGGGGCTAAACACCTTGATGGGGAGGGGTGTTGGGATATCGGAAGTCCACAAGCACCCTAGTGGTAACAGTGGGACTGAGGTCCCCACCCATGGGCAGTCACCACTGCACCTTCACAGCCCCGAAGGTGGCTGTGCTGAGGGATGGGCTGCAGAGCCAGGCTGACTCTCTAATTTTGACACATGGCCCTCGAGCTGGTGTAGAAGATCACCAACCTGGTTGTTGATCGCTCTACGCATCACAAACCCAACCTGGCCATGGGTGACAGGTGCCTGTCCGCGCCCACTCCTGGGGGGTGAGCCCCATCCCCTGAGCCAGTTCCACCTGAAGGTGGTGCAGGACCAATGGACAGGGAGGTGCAGGGTTGGGCCCTAGACATACTGGTGTCCGGTTCCTCGGCCAGCTGAGGTGGGACAGGTGGGCCCGCTGGGACCGGCCTTCCCAAGCATGCTATAGTGTTTAGATTTCAACATCATATATGGGTTAGTTATAGTCAACACATTCCAGGGTTAGGTATAACAGCATGCATAGATATTCCCATTAACCCAGACACCAGATATGGAACAGTTGCATAGCAAACAGAACACATGCATATATGATGTGTGTAATACGAACGGCATGAGGTACGTTGATGGCACCGTGCCAACAATGTTGAAATAATTCAATATGGCACATGCATGGGAACCATTAGAATATTTATCAAATGATTGGCGATTATCAGAGTCAGTATATACCAGTTGTGGTGGATATGTTGAGTATTGTTGGAGATAAGGTGAGGGGAGAGAAAGTTGTCAATTAACAACTAGTATAGTCCTGTATTCCACATTACTTTCCTAGTCAGTGCTGTTATCTGTACCTTACAAGTGTTACTGCACTACCCTATAGATCTATATTGGAGACTGATATGGCTATCAACATCATTACACATGAACCGGTTTTACCTCCAGTATAGACCTCTTACCTGGTTTACCTGCGGAGGGAATATTTGTTAACACTGACTAACTGTTTGTACACATACGGTGGGATTCCGGGTTGATGTTTTGCACTATCCTATCCAACTCTTTCTGCACAGACTCTGGCCATGTGTTGACCACAAGCTGGTATGCCTGGACATATCTAGACTACTGCCATCTTCCACCTTTAGTGACCTGAAAACACATGTACATGCTTTCCTACACTGTTATATTATGTAACACAGTGTAGCCAACAGTGACCACTGATACTTTATTATTCAGAGAAACTGCAACACTCACAATCCCCTGCAATACTGGGGTGGACAGTACCAGTACAGGTTATATTGGTCTGTATTTCACAGCACAGTGTTCGTATCCAACGTAACTGTGGGAGCAATGCTTGTTAGCACTACATGATTGTTGCCACACAAGGTTCCAGATTACACATTAGTATTATGCACATACATCTCACTCTGTTACTGTACACACTCTGACCACAGCTTAACAGGTTGGGGTGTAAATGGGACATATGTGGCTTCTTAGTCACATAAGGTATTGGGGAGTTGTGTGTCAATCAGTTGTATTTCCTGTTTGCTGCCTATACATCTGGAATCATCCCACAGATTTCCCAGGGGGGCATGTTGATAGGCATTAGATATGGGCCTCTTTAATAGATAGTCTGGACATATCTGTACAGTCATGGTGTATAATTCTGTATGCAGCCTACTGCCACTGGCAGGATTCAAACCGTGGCTGTGTGTGCTAATAAAGCAACAGTTCACATCTCAGTTGCATATGCTATTTGGGTTTTGTTGTCTGCATTTCCCCTGTTTACTGCCTATGTGTCTCTCAGTTGTACTAAATGACCTCTTGGAATTACACCTGTCATATACAGGCATTCCTACACATTCACATTATGGTGCATGGTGTGGGTAACAGTGCTTAATACTACAGTAGTATTACATGATTGCAAATCTACATTACCTTATGATACCAGAATATACACATACAGTCCAGCTGTTAGACCTGTTTTGTCAGGGTATTACACTTTTATTGCCATACTAACAATAATAGACTCTTCTTGCCATATTCTCTAGTGTATGCAATACTTCCCTTGAACAATACAGGTTTTATACTAGCAATTACTTTACTACTAGTTTTATTTTTATTTCCTATGACAGTAAAAGCATGAGTATATCTGACCTGCTTTGCGTTACAACCATGCCAAGCGGCAGATGTGGGCCTCCTGGTTCACAGCCCGCTCCATTGCAGCTGTGGGGGACATAAGAGGAATATTTAGCCATACCTATCCATGATATACCTGAGCTGGCCATTATTAAACAGGAAGTGGACTGATACACACAGCTGGGACATCCCCTGAGGTCTAGCTTCTTGCAGCCACTCCTCCAAGAGGTTACCCTTCTGCCACTTCAGGTTGGCATAGTGGTGCCTGACCTGCTCGCCAGTTCAGGGTATGCCAGTGGCACTGGTGAGGTCACGGGCGAGATGGTCCCAGGCATCCACCTTATATTGGGAGCCCTGGTACTGGTCCTGCAGCAGTCTCTGTGCATGGTCTTTAACTAGGAGTCCAACCATGACCTTGGACTCCTGGATGCACCAGCGCTGCACCTGGAAGTGCACTCCTTCTCCCCTTACTGCCCTAGTGTCTGCAAGGGGAAGGTACAACCAGTTATGAGCTGTATTCCCAACTCTTGGGTTTAAGTAGGGCCAATCTCCTACACTTTTCCGTGATTGGCCAGTTTTGAAAAGGCTAAGCTATGGGCAAACCTGCTTACCTAAAGTTGGCATTGTTTAAAGAGTTATACTGCTGGGCAGATTGAATTGACTTCCCTACACATTGCTTACACTTACTAAGTTGAGCTGTGCTGCGGTTATCATTGCTTAATAGTTAATTAGCACTATATTTGCCTTTTGGCAGTGATTTATTATTCATTACAGGTTATATATGTGTCTGGTATCCATGATTCATGTGTACATACACTGTATGTGGACCTGGGGACTTCTACAATTTATTACAATAACACATCAAATCTATGCCTACTGCAGTACTCCAGTTCACATATTTATGTTCTGTGGCAGGTTATACAACATCACACTGTACCTAGATTCAGTTCACATGTTCAATTTGATTTTCCTGTGGTGAGGATTAGTTTGCTGATACCTCATTTATATGTATTGCTATGATGGCTTAGTGGATAACTACTGTGATTGTGGTGTACAGGGTCCTGAGTTTGAGCCTTGCAGAAGCTGTTTATTTTGTTGCTGGGCAGAACACGGGCCATTGGGTACAGAGTGATTAAGGCACTTTAAAGCAGCTGTAAGTGGGTGTGCTTGGGTTTGCGCAGAGCTAAGCAATGCTAACCTCCAGTTACAGTTTATTACCTTCAGTTAGCTTCCACTTTGCTTAATCTGTGTAGGCAATGTTTACCCCCATGCAAACTCACTTAAACACTATTACTAGTGTTTATATATGCTTACTACTGCTTATTTGTGCTTAAACCTGCTTACTAGTGCCTTATTCATACTTATCATGTTCATTTAATGCAGTATTCCGGTTCACATTTAAATGTTATTTAGTAGGTTATACTGCAAAAGAATGTCAAAAAATGTTCATATACAGATTTCACATAGAAAATGGAAGGTGCGGCAGTGGGACTCGAACCAGGAATGCCTGCTCGTTAGGCAGATCCTCTGACTACTACACTATTGCTTTGCTGCTTCATTTGCATATATCTTCCTTGTTATCCTCTTCAGCCTTTTAAACTGCTTTAACTGTAGCTAAGTGATGGGTAAACCCAAGCACCTACAGTTAGCTGTACTCGGGGTTTTAAAAAAAATAAAAGGGTTTCTTCATTTTATTTATATGTACTGTTCCTGTTGTACACATGGGGGACTGTAGATGGGGATATGAGGACACCTATGAGCAGTCTCGCTCATTTTATTACATTTTCTGCTGTTCTACTTTGCAGGGGCATGTTTTTTCTGAGAGCTCTGCTCTCAGACACGCCCCCCTGCACTCATCCACGCTCCATGTAGGATTAGGAGGTCAGGCAGCGTGCCTTCATTAATATGCATGGCACTTTGCTGTCCTCCTCCTAAACTGCTGGTTCCGTGCAGGACTAGATTAGTCCTGCACAGAAGATTAGTAAATCCGGGGGACAGACTATTCAAGAGCACATGTGAGATACTGTGCCATTCGCATCACATCTGTAGCCATGCACACTTGTAGTCCAGCGTACTTTATTGACGAGGGTGTTTACTATAGTCATGGTAATCTCTTCTCATGGTGTATGGCTTGAACTGCTTGCTTTCGTGAGCAACTATCTTTCAGGGACAGTAACTATCAGTTTAACTTTATAATTTTGGGATAGAATTGCATCTGCCAGTATTGCCAGATTGTCTGTAGCCTCCAAGGTTGGGCTGTAAGCTCATAAAATGATTCTACAGTCAAAAGTTTACTGTATTCTGCATTACAGTTACATATTTTGGAAACATGATAAATTATTACCATATAATAAGTGATTTATAATTTTGGCACACTAAAGGGTAAATATTGCTACATTGTAGTATCCAGGTTATGTTTTCAAAACAAAGTATCATATCTTACTTCTAAATTACATGGTCAGTCTACAACATAGAAGCCTTGAAAATTAAACATTAATTGAGTAACAACCCAAATCTGAGACAATTTCAGGATAGCATTCATAAGTAATCCTTTAATGGTTCAAAGTGCAGCAACTGCCTATGGTAAACAATTCTCTCACAACCTACATTTTCTTTGTTAAGATGGTGGAATGCAGCCAACAAAGAATGACAATTATTAGAGTTGCTCACTTCGTTTACTTCAGAGAATGCATCTCAGTCCAGGTCATCTTATGATTTTTAATCTCTGACTTTAGCCTTTGATAATGCACATTAGCAGAGTTATACTTTATTCTGACGGCAATAGATTGAGAGCTATGTTCATCTCTTAAAGCACTTATTCTATTCTTAACTTACATTGAACAATCACTGCAAATAAACATTTCTGTGCTTGCTTTCCTGTTATCACAGTTTAAGTTTTGTCTTGATACCTAGAAACATGCACACATATGCACACATGCTCACACGCACACACACGCACACACACGCACGCACGCACACACACACACACACACACACACACACACACACACACACACACACATGCACAGGCACAGGCACAGAAAAGCTGAAAAAAATGAATTAACACTAAGCTGTCTCCGCTTTGCCTTATATGGTTTGTAAAGTCAGTTTCGATTTACTCACTTTTGTACCAAGACCTTTCTCAACATTGTCTTACATAATACCCTGCGTTAGTCAAATACTTTGCTGATTCCTGTTCATCCCCATCTCTTTGACTGCATGTCTCTTCTTGTCTTTGTATCTGGCCCCTTAGTTTCCCCCTTTTAACACCATCATCCTATTATCTTTGTCTCTTTGGATCACATTTAGCGAATCAAATTTAGTATACTCAGTCTGTCCTGTATAAAAACTGGGACAGGATGGGTACATGAAGAAATGCCCCTCACATGCAATGACATGCAAATGCTGCACTACAGCTAGTGTTAAAGGAAAGCAGCAGCAACACATCATTCAGTAGCAAAATATCGCTCTAGACACTCGTGTAAAAGAATTCTAACATCAATGCTTTTATACAGGAATTGTAATTTCCTAAAACCAAAAATTAGAGATGAAATACATACCACTACCCAACTGCTTACTGATGTCTTCATTAACATGCAGTCAGGTCTTATTCTCCCAGATTGACTAGGTAGCGACTGAAGGCTTCTTTTTTAAATGCTGATTACTTAGTACTTATTTGGAGCAAAATGCTTTTGTCTTCTAGATCCATTTGTTATATCTGCAGTAGCAGAAGATCCGTCAGGCATTCCATGCCTATACTCAACTGCATCAGTAGCAGTAATAATGCTTTCTATTTTACATTTACATAAAAACATACGTTTATGATTTTTTTCTTTCCATTTGCATGACCAGTTGAATTAAAGAGACTGCACTGGGGTGACACATCATGTGAATGTGAGATAACATACTGGGTGATATAATAGCTTTGTATAAAATTGGTACATCCGTGTAGTGATCATGGTTGGGTACAATTCGACAAAAAGAAATACTGGCAATAATCAAGGGCAAACTGTGCCAAAAAGGAACTAATTTTAATGGCAAATGGGCTACAGCATAGCAGTGCAGAGAATATAAATTAATTAGACAAAGCTTGGAGACACAGTTGCAGAGTGCATCCTTTCTGGCCTACTCAGAATAATTCCATGTAGACTAGAAAGGGACCGATAAGGAAAAAGAGGGCAGATTTAATTTTCATGAAGTCTTCATCACGTCAGGGGAGCATGAATTTTAGGAAGACATATCAGAAAACCTAGATGGGATATCTAACTCTGTGATGCAGAGTGATGAAGCCCTGACAGTATCCTCAATGAGGATTTCTCTAGCAAGATGGCAGCAAGAGGAGGTAGCTAGAAGGGTTGGGACAGAATGGATGATATTAGCTTATCCATTCCAGTAACACACTACTAATTAAACTGCTACAATTTGTGCCACTGTTTGAATAGCTCAGTGATGCAATCATACCTCAGAACAGAAATGGAGACTGTGCATGTCAAAGCAACTGTGTGCACTATAGTAAGAGTGCAAGATTGTAGAACCTTGCTCCTACATGGTTACAGCATGAGACTGCATTTGAATTTATTGCCCAAAAGGTGGAAATGGGAGTAAGAACACAACACTACACAATCTGAAGCACTATAAAAGCTAGCCTACCACTTCATACCTTTTTAAACTGCACTGCTACTAACTACTGATATGGAAAGTGAAAAGTAAATCATTTGTCAGGGGAAACCTCCATGGGGTGATGAACTCAACAATAGACAAGATGGGGGAACAAGTTTTTTTTTTATGATGGAAAATGTGCATATATAACTAATGCTAAATGATGTAATGACAAATAATCAAAAAAGATACCCCATTGCACACTACAATGTATGCCCCAAATTCACCATGTTCAATTGACATTCAGTCAAATGCACAAATATTGCAAACTGTAACAACAAATCCCCCTTGTTACAGACCAATATCCCATGCACACCAACATTAATACCACCATGCTGCACACAACTCATGCACACCAACATTAATATCCCCATGCTGCACACAACTCACATACTTATAGGAATAATAGCCTTTTGGCAGGGAGCTGTATCCATTATGTGGTGTCTGCATCCCAAACCTCTGCAACTGTAACACACGTATACACACACACACACACACACACACACACACACACACACACACACACACACACACACACACACACACACACACACACACACACACACACACACACACATATACCAACTCCAAGACCTCACATTACACGGCTGTAGAAAAAAGGAGTATTCCCAATCCTCACAAAATGTACTGAGATCTCTACCAACACACTAAAGGCACATTTTGACAAGCGTTGCCACATTTTTGATAGCTTTTGCTTCAGTTGTTCACGATATGCATCAAACATTCAACAAATTGATGTGTCAGTGAGCTGAATAACACCCTCACACATAACTAAATTATCTTTCTATCTTATATACTTACAAGAAAAATCTCTCCATGCTGAAGTCTTCACTGTGCAATATCTTAAACCTCCTGTAATGCTGGCTCATGGGATATATATATAATTGACCCCTTAAGGACATACTAACAGTTAGTGAGGTTTCATTTGACTTTTAACACTAACAACTTAAAAAAGTAAAAAAGTCATGGGTATTCACAAAAGTGGAACACTAGTATAAGGAATAATTTGCATATATCTAATGGGCCTCCTTGACACATGTTTAAGGTATTCTGCAGTGAAGATTTTAGCATAGTTGGGTTTCTCTTGTAGTTTTAATTAAATGGTTTGAGTGTGTGACCTTTTCACCTTTTAGTCTGTGTTTTATATCTAGAAATCTATCTCTGTCTCTCATTATATATATATAATATTGTGGGAAGAAATATCCAGGAAATTGTTATGGCTAGGCTTGTATAGGCACTAGGGGCCGATAGCCTAGTACCAACCTATGATCCTATGAACCTACACACACACACACACACACACACACATATATATATATATATATATATATATATATATATATATATATGTGTATATATATATATATATATATATATATATATATATATATAGCGAGAGAGAGATGTATAGATATATAGATCTATATCCATACCTATAAAGAGAGAGATGCAGTATGAGTCTGTGTGCATTTTTGTTTCAAGTTCAGTCTAGGATGTCAACAAAATAAATTGTATGTAAAGCAATATAGCAAGCAATGTGTCTTAACTGAACTACAAATTTACAGTCTAAGTTTGCATTAATATTCATGCATCTGTGGTGATATTTTTCTAATCAGTTGTTTTCTGCATACTTCTTTGAGAAGCATGGTAATGCAATATGTATCAGACAACTGCTGATAGTAGCTGACTTTTAAATACAACATCCTGTGGAATCCCTTGCAATAAACAATTAATTACTCCATAGTGCTGTTAAGCATAATCAAGGAAGATGTATAAAAAGGATATTAGACTTTATAATACATGAAATTCATCATGTGAAAATTCAAGCTATAGCCCCACCAAATTAGAAGAGGACAAGAGTGTTTTATGTCCTGTGTGCCTGTCAAGTTTATTATCATGTCTCAGTTGGGGAAAATAATGAAGTAAATTATTATAATTCTTTTTAGTTGTTGCATTAGATGAGATATTGATATCCATTCCTATTTGTTGAAATTGACAGTTTTTCATACCTGCTTTCCCATTAAAATAACCTCCTACTTCTACAGAAATAAATTCCTGAGTATATTAGCTTTCTCAGAAATGCCTGTGGACCAGAGCTTCTGAGACGTCTTCCATTTGAGTGTACACCCTATTCTGAGTTAGTGCCATTTTGTAGATCAAAGTTTTTTGTAGGATTTTGTATCCATATAATGTCAGTATGTTCACCCTTTCTCTACTTACATATTATACAAAACCTCCCTTATTTTAAACAGCTGTCTTACTGCCTGTGCCTTTAGTTTAAATCCAGGAGACATTTAGGAATCTACCTCATTCTAGGTACTGCCCTTCAGTAATAGTGCAACACTTGCATTTCTTGTTAGTAGTCACTATCACAAAAAATATATAGCACCCCATTGGGCTTACTCCAGAGCTAACTGTTTTTGCATTACTGGTAGGACTATTGTTAAAAGCATGCTTTGTAAGTTAAAACATATATAATAAAGTAATCTATATTTTCAGCATTTAATTCTATAGAAATGATTTGACAGCTTGAATAAACTTAAAATAAAATTAATCATGAGACTCACACATTGATATTTTTGTAAGGCAATTGTGCAAATAATATCAGCAATTACTCATTTTTTGATAAATTGTAAAATTAAATTACTTGCAAAGCATCAAAGATCTCCTTTTGAGTATCTTAGATGACATTATCATACCATACAATCGGTTCAATTACATCATCATACCATACAATCAGTATAGTTACATCATCATACCATACAATCAGTTCATTTACATCATTGTACCATAGAATCAGTTCACTTACATCATAATACCATACAATTAGTCCAGAAACTGTAGCCCGCGCATCTTGCTAAATAGCATACTCATAATATTAATCTATTAAACTGCAAATTTCAGTAGAGACATGTCAGCCCACTAACATGTTTTTTTCTCTCAAATGCACTACCAGCAGACAAAATTCAACTACTTCCCCTGATTTTCATAAAGCCATTTGGAAGCTCTATGTCTGGGATGCACTGGCTGTGGAAAGCTTTTTTATCCAAATAGGGGGACTGGAACTATTGTGGTACCACTTACCTCTACCAAAGGTCAGACTGTAGTCATAGCCATGCTCCAGCAAAACTACTTAGCTTGGTACTGCACATGTCCTAAGCTGAGCAGGAACAGAAACATGTATGCATTAGCTGCCTTATACTGCAGACATAGGTGATGACTAGAGTCAAGGAACATTAAAGCCGCTAACAGTA